>NW_027107323.1:920978-925300 GCF_000696795.3 Halyomorpha halys | reverse complement strand
TATAACTTTACAACCCATCTTTTATCTTATAGCTTTATATTTATATTTATAACTTATCTGTATTTTATATTTATTTCATCTTTTTGCTATATAATTAATGTTTTTACATCGTATTTGTATTTATTTAGTTATAAATTTATTACTATTCATGTTACTATGTAAATAACGATAATATTGAATGGTTAAACGAATAAATGATTAAGAAAAATTGCGACCAATTTAATTGTAACCAAACGCTTACAGTTTTAATTTAATTTTACTATTCTATAAATTATATATTTTTCAATTGTATGGATTGATATTTTAAAAACTTATTTACTTTTTTAAAGCACTAAAGATCCCAATAAAAAGTGACTTTAAAGTTTACAAAATGACTAAACAAATAAAGAGAAATAATGTGCTATTTCAGTATGATTTCTTTATTGTTTAATTAACATCGTTAACTGATACATATACGAATTATTAATACATGAAAATATTTTTTTTTTTATGCAATAACATTATTTATAAACGATGGAGCGATGGATTCCAAGAGGCTCGTGCTTGTAGCCGATCTTTAGTTGGACTTTAGCCTGACTCCCCTCGTTACAATATTTTAATCAATTCACAGTTATATATTTTAATATCATTTAATAAAAATTCTCATCTGTAAAGTAATTATTATTTAACCTCTTAATATTATACAAAAATAAAAAGTGTTATCCCCTTCTCTAGTTGTTAGAACCTTGTCAAACCATCCCTTGAATTTAAATTTGAATCCCTGTTTCTCAAAATTATGCTTATAGTTTGTAGAACCTTGTCAAACACTAAACCTTTCCGTTAAGTTTCATTAACAAAGGTATTGATTTATTACTAATGCTTTAATAAATAATGCAGTTACAACAGTGATTTAATGGATTATAATATTTTATAATTCAGCGGTTGACTTTTATTGTAATTTTGTGAGTATATCCTCAGGTAAATATGATGTCATATATAATTTTATGTTCTATAATATACAATTATAGAAGATGTACATTCTATAGCGGAACTGCGAGATTTCCTCACTGACGAGATTTCCTTTTGATAAATTTAATGTTAGTTTCTAAATTTATTTTTATTTTTCGATGCTAAAAAAAATAAAATAAAATAATCCTAAAATGGTATAAAATATTTACTTTATTATAAACTGTCTCAAGAAGAACAAGAAGCCCAGAATCTTGAAATAGAATTATAAAGTGAGAAGCGTGGGCGTTGATGACCTTAAGGTTTTACGCCCAAAAGTCCCAACCAAAAACAAGAAGAAGCCCAGAACTTGTAAAATCTAATTACGTACCTCAAAACACGTATTTGATTTTTACCTAAACTTTTCTATTTTACTTTCGCTTTGCTATATGTGAGGTATATAGATAGTAAGGGGAAAAATTCCGATTGGGCGAAATTTCTAATTCTATTCACATGCGAGGTCTTCTGAGTCCAAATAGCTAATAATAGTCTCACAAATTGGTCTTAGTGTGAACCGGCTAACTCCAAAGCTAGAAGTCGTAAAAAACTGAAATTAAACATTTATGTATGGTATATCCCTGAGATGTAACAGAAGCTTTTTCGATGAATTGACAGTAAAGTAACGCTTTATAAAATAGGTTTTCTCAAAAACGGCTTGCTATATCAATGTACCCTACAACCCATGTTGCTCAAAGTTTTCAAAGTCAACACTATTATTAAAGGGTGTGTTCAAAATGGATCTTGTAAAGATTCGACAGCGGATTCAGAGTCAGAACAGATGACCGAGCACCAATGTATCGCTACTATGGAAGCGATTTCACCGTTAGGCCCATTCTCACTGACTGTATTGCTCACGAGTCACACCGATTCTCTCCAGATTTACTGGAGATGTTGAAAGAAGATCCCGCAACTATAGAAAAACTTTATCAGTTTCTAAAAATTATGAATACCTGTGATTATATACAGTCTAAACGTAATTACAGAGTGTATGACATGCATAATTTAATGTTGTGATTTGCTAACTTTGTCAACTTTTAAATTCAGTCTATATGACCCTAGTGATTGAAGAACTTAAAATTAAAAAAAAAAAATCATGTGATCTTAAAAATCGGCTTGGATTCATCATTGGAATATTTCAACTGTCGAATTTTCAAAAAATCTTTAATTTTGTATATTTAGAAATGATTAACCATCTCTCATTATTGTTAGGATGAAGTGATTAAAATGGATAAATATGAATTATAATATAATTTAATTTACAACGAAAGCAGAAAAGGTGAGAAATAGATACAGCAGTTTAGAGTACTCTCCCAACGTAATTGGTTTTTTTCATCCAAAGGACAGGATAGAAATGAAAAAAAAAAATTTTGAATTAGTAATTATGGTTGGAACCTTCTGTGCTGTTTATGTTCTCGAACTAAATTTCCATAGGATAATATTTTTCATATTGGAAGAAGATAGTTCGGGTGGCGGTCAATAAATGTATCAAAATAGTAAAAGAAAACTATTGTTAACCAACGTTTCGTTAGTTCATTTCAGTCGTCATCTCTGTTTCAATCTGACAGCCCAGACGAAGCCCAGCAAGGTGGGACAAAACATTGGTTAACAATAAATAGTGTTCTTTTATAATTTTGACACCTTTATTGACCGCCACCAGGACTATCTTCTTTTTTTAAAAAAAACCATCTTCCCAAAAAAGGACTATCTTCCTACAGTTATACACATAGATAATATTTCCCGATTATTAATATCAGAAATAATAATTTATAATTATAAAAGTTTAATAAATGTTTTATTTTGGTCCACTTGACCTTACAATCTTTGGAACGAAATAGTGGTTGATGCCTTCACAAGAGAACGTATTTACATATATCCGTCGTCTTCTGTGAGATCTATTCCACAGACCCAGAAGTTGGCCGGCTAGGCCCTACTTAGTCTTCCTGCGGTTCGGGTGGCGACTCCATTATCCCCGCAGAGGCCATAACCTACATCAGAGGACATCTTAACTGGACCGCGATGACAGGGAAAGGCACGTCATCCACGGGAATCTGCGGATGATTGACGTGGTGAAGAAGTGGGGCCCAGCTGGGTACTGTACCGCGGGTGGGGACGAACTGGGAGAGTGGGTCAGCCGAACTGGCAGTCGGTGCGATCTCAGCCTTCAAGGTTGGTCGTTCTGGAATCGGTGAGTCCATATTCGATTCATTATAATGTGTAAGGTGTGAAGATATTAGTTCGGAAGAATATATGTGGCCATATATATTTTTTTTTTTTTCGTGTGTTCCTTTCATTTTCAACGTCGTGTAGCTATCATCTATGTGATACTCAGCTTTCAGAGATGCGGTAATAATATTACCAGTATTCTCACGCTTGGATATAAATAAATAATTCAACAGATATAAGTATTCGTAATAAAAATCTCTTCACGATGACATTGTTTTTGTTTTGAAGCAGTCAAATTGAACTAACGGCTTGTAGTTTTTGTTACGGATCGGCAGTAAAGTTGCTCTTTAATTACCTATAAACACGAAGGAACGAAGATGAAAAATAACTTTCTGATTAGACTATTAAAATTGAGTTTTCACAGTTTGCTCTTCTGATAAGACTGTTGATACTAAAAGTTGGGCAACTTTGTTTCTGATTACTTTGCCGTTATAATTAGGATCTAAAATCAGATTTTATGGGTGCGTTCAATCAGTTCTTTTGTATGTGATTATATTTTCCCTTAATATAAATATTCGACATAATTCGGAAATATTACATTGGTTTTTAACATAAAGGTGTTATAGTGAAAAAAATATTGAATAGTAATGTGATTTTTTATCACTATTCGATGAATTACTGTAATATATACAATTTAATATCATAGATATTGTAACTTAGATGTCATTCAAATATATACTATGTCATTTAAACAAAAATAAATTTAAACAAATAGAATGAAGTCCTAATTTGGTAATTCTTACTTCTGTTTTTATGATGAATTTTTTATTGTGACACTTAACAATTAAATGGTTAATTAGGTGCCAATAAAGTTCTTTTCATATGTTTTCTTAGATAATTATAAATGCAATATAACTGTGGATGCACTCGGTTCAGATATTCGCGCCGTTTATTTTTACTATTTATTCGAAATAGTACCTTGCATTTTCACTTCCGTTAAATTTCGAATATACTGAACAGAAGGTCAAGCGCATCTGAAATTTATCTGGAAAAACAAAAGGACTGATTAATAAAAAAAAAATATGATAACAGTGTATTCAGTTTCACGTATGTTTTAATCACCGGAAAAAATACAACATAATATTTATTGATTTATTCCCATTCTTTTTCATTAT
>NW_027107323.1:860946-920888 GCF_000696795.3 Halyomorpha halys | reverse complement strand
ATATATTACCAAAAAAAAGGAAATATATTACAGCAAAGACGGTAAAAATATAATTAATTACAATCGCAGTGCGTATAGCGGTAGGGCCAGCAAAAACTAAAAATTAAAATTAAAAAATTTAATTTAAAATAATAAACTATAGAATGTTGTATAGTCTCATTTCTTGTAGAAATCATCAGAGAAAAGGTACAAAACGATAGTATGTTTTTTTAGAAGGCAAACAAATTTCGCATTTTTATATTATGATAACAAACTTATCAAACAATTTGTGTAATTCGTTAGTTTAAATGGGTAAGAATTTGTCGCAATCCTCCTATTAAATTTTTAATGATGTGTTGATAGTTGACTGTGAATAATATATTGGATAAGAAGATGATTGGAGGTGTGGTCAGTAAAGAACACAAATAAGTAAAGACTAATTTATTTGTGCCAACGCTTCGGTCAGAATTTCAAGCCTTCATCAGGGCTAAAAACAAAATAAGACTACAACCATAATGAATTACTAAGTAATTAGAAAATCAGGAAACTACTAACATTACAGATAAAAAATAGTATAGTTTAACTATCATAACAAGATAAGGGCTGTATGAGAAAAGCAATAATAAAATTAAGCAAGAAGAAGAAATAAATAATAAAATATAAAATTATTTAAAATATAGTGATGAAAAAGACGATAAAGAAGATAAAGGAAATAAAACATATATGTAGGTAGGTAATTAAATATGTAAGTAAAATAACAGGATTAAAAAAAAATAAAAATCTGTACCGCTACAACCCATGAAGAGTTATGGGTGCAGTACTTTGTTAGGAAGTACTGTTACTAGACCAACGGTTGTGCAAGGAGGTGATTTGCTCAGAATCACGCTCGAACGCCAGATTTTTACCCAATTTGTGAGGCTGGGTGGACACCAAGGTGGTCTCCAGAACCCACAGGGTTGACTCACGGCTACAACGTAACAGAAAATAATTTTCTGCCAAGCTGGATCCGAATCCGGGTCCTTGGAGTTAATAGCATCGTGCCTTACCACCATGCCACCACGCTCCCAAAATAACACGATTTAAGAAATAAAATATAAAGTTATATAATCCAAAAGAAATAAAAAAATATTTATATTGTAATTTAATAATAATTATTTAAAATTAAAGTTATGGAAAGAAATGAGAAAGAAAAACATGTAACTAATGAAATAAATAAGCATAATGAATATTAAATGAAATAAGTAATATATAAAGTAATAGAAGAAAAAAGGAGCAATAAGTAAATATTATGAATTCTCTTCTTAGACTATACATGTCTTTCAATACTATATTATGTCTATAATGTTAGTATAGAATTATATCTATAATTCTTAGCTAAGGACAAAAACCACGATAACAACCATAATGAATAAGAAGAATCTCAGAATGATTAGAAAATAAGAAAACAACTAACCTTATATCTATAATGTTTAGATAGCCCTGATGATGGGTTGAAATTGTGGCCGAAACGTTGGCACTTATAAATAAGTTTTTACTTATTAATTTTCATTCACTGACCGCACCCCAAAACATCAACTCTTCATATTATTATAATATTATAAATTATTATATTATTATAATATTATCATATTATGATTTTACTTTTTTTGTTACTCTTCTGACTTCTATTTCTATAGCATGATTTTATCAGGCCTAATGTCTTTCTTAATAACCTTACCTGCTGCTAATTAACACTAAAATCATTTTTTTAATTTGGTTGATAGTTTGTTGAATTGAGCGCATTTAAAGAAACGAACTCTTAAAGGAACACAGACACAACACATTATATACTTATATATATATATATATATAAGTATATATATCATATTTATGTATTAAAAATACTTATTTTTTTCCCTATTAAATATCTATTATACATCGTGAGCTAACGATTCTTATTATCCGTGTTGCCGAGTATTGTGCAATGTTTTTATTTAAATTACATATTTCTTTTAAACATAATTGAACAATTAAAATTATAATGTGAACTGAAAATAAACCGCAAGGTTTTGTTAATTAGATTTTATTTATTCGTCCGTTAATAACGGCAGTTGTGTTGTTTGGGCGTTTATGTCCTGTCCTTTGTGGGTGTATCTGCTATTACGTAAATCGTGCCATTTAAACCTTTTTACTCTTTACACTGAAGGAAAATCTGTACAACAGGTTGTCGTAATTTTCTTATCTAACTTGGTGGGTGGAAATTTCTCCCATTATGCCGAAGAGCTGTCGGAAATCTATTCTACCAAACCTGATTTGATAAGCATTGCTAACGGTCTTTTAAAAAAGTAAAAAAGAAAAAAGAAAAAAAGAGAATCAATAGCGAATGTTGAGTTTTTTTCTTAAAGAATTGTGTGGAATTGAAACTTATCTTTATATTTGTTCAATATCTCCCCTGAATATGGATTCACTTTATTTTCTCACTACCAGAAGGTAGAGAAAGAATGTAACTTAGAAATCTTATACATTATTTACATGTGTTTATTCTCTTTTGATGAAAATAATTGTTTTAAAATATTGTTTTTCTAGAACTATAAAATTTTAATTATTTTTTAAAAATTATATAGTTCCTTAAAAGAGCACTAGCTCATCAACATCATAAGCAATTGTTTACCCTCTAGCTTCATTTGGTATCTATTAATTATTCTCATTTATTTTTCTTTAGTTTTAAATATTGTGTATCAATATTTTAAGAAACAACTAAAATCTACTACCCATAAGCGTGACTGATAGTGTTATTTAACATTAAAAAAAATTCTAATATTTTATTTAGTTGAGTGTTTGCGGGTTTAGCACACTTGCTCAGCCTCCATTGACTCATTACCTTTAATATCTTTAAAATTACCAACAGCACTAGAAAACCTAATAAAACATAATTTAAAGTAGAGTAAATTTGCTTAAGTATGAGAGATCTATTTACGTTCGATAGTATTCGAGATATAGTTTTTTAAAAACCAACATTTCATAAAAAAATGTGTTGAAAGATCAGTAGTTTTTGAGATAGATCAATTTATTTTGAGAAATCTATATCTCAAAAACCATACGATGTACAAATGCCTATTAGCACTCAAATTGGAGCAAGATTAGGGTACTATAAAGTAATTCCTGAAGTTTATCTTCGTAGAAATAGTTTTCATAATATTTCCTAAAATAAATTGATTTGTTCGGAGACATTTTCATGTACAAATTTTATATTCATATGCGATGATATTCGCATTTATATATAATATAAAAACTATTACCCCAACAAAAATACGTGTCATAAACTAATTTATAGAAGTTAAATTACCTTCATTTTGAGTGCTAGCAGACATCTCTACGTCTTATGGATCTAGAGATATATTTTTTCAAAAATCAAATATTTCATATGAACAACTAGAAATTAACAGTTTGTGAATTTATTTTCTCAAATATCATAAAAACTGTTACTCCTACAAATATAAACGTTATAAACTATTTTATAGTAAATTTAACTAGCACTAATTTGAGTGCTGGTATACACTTGTACGTCGAATGGTTTCTAAGATATATTCTTTCAAAAATAAAACTTATTGTCTGAACAACTATTAAACAATTTATTTTAGCAAATATCATGAAAACTATTACTACGGAGATAAACATCAAGAACTACTTTATAGTACACTAATCTAGCTTTAATTTGAGTGCTAATAGGCATTTATACTTTTTTTGAGATATAGATTTCTCAAAATAAATCCACTAATTACTAGTCATTCAGTACATTTTTATGAAATGTTGATTTTAATTTAAAAAGATATATCTCGAGAACTATTGAACGTAAATAGCTCTATTAGGTCTAATATTTTAGTGAATTGTCTATACTTTACATAATGTTCTTTTAGGTTTTCTAGTGTTGGTAGTTTTAAAGATATAGAGCTCCGAATGAAAAATTATTTTTTTTTTTAACGTTTTGAAACAGCCGATTTATTTTATTCCCCCTACTTATACTTGGCTGACTCATCAATTTTGTGTAATAAAATATAGTTCTCATTGAAATAATAAAAAATTGGGGTGAAATAACTGCCTTTTCCGTCTTCCCGGATCTTGGACTATGAGATGTGTAGATAGCAACAATGGATATATAAGCTATGTATTGCTGCATAGATAGGATCTTTTAGGAGTTAGCTAAACCTTTTAATCTTATTACTATTTTTTCCTTTTACCGCAGTGAACGTTATATAATTTTCACTGTTATACTAACTCTCTCCTCCGAGTATCTGCTAGATTATAACTTTGTTTATGTAATATATTAAAAATTATATTTGTAAATTACTAAAATTATTGTATATTACTCGTATTTGTTTAATGTAGCTTTTTTTCTAAGCCAGCACAATACTTAACTTTTCAGCTATAGATTTCTTTAAAACTCGAAAAAGGACTATGAAACCGTTACAAACTACAGAATTTTTATTTTTAATTATTGGAGAAATCAAATTTCACATTTTTTGCCCTAACGTTCTAAGGTTTTGCTTACTTCAAATCTTCATAGTAGTAACATATTCAGTGTCTCCTTTTTATTACGAATATCTGAAGAAATGGTATGATTTCATCGGTGATTAATATGTTTATTTGGTAAAAATATAAACATTTATATAACGTATATGCTATTCCTATATCGTATTTTGGCGGTATCTTCTCTACATAATAGTTAAAAATGAATGGGGTTCAAAATATTATGGACCAAATGTTATTTCGGATTTTTAACTAAAATTAAAATTATTAATTATATGAAGTCGCGAACTCAAAGTTAACAGTCTTCCAAAAAATCCTGTCGTTTACTGATTCCAGAATTTATTTATACTGGATTTTTCAGGATAAAGTGCCTAACTGAAAATATCAAAAACAACATATAACAAAAAAAAAAAGATCATTGAACGACCATGTGTAACATATAAAAGGAAGGATCATCTTTCTTTTATATATTGTGTGCAATCAAAATAACTCTGCCATTAACTGTTTATTGCCTCATTAGGACTAAACTAGATACAAACAATTATGATAATCTCACAAGGTAAGAGAATTGATTACATGAAATGAAAGTAAACTAGGGTATGGTTAAAAATGATTTAAGGTATGTGAAAATGTATAAAGAAAAGAAAAAAACATTTAAATGAACATATCAAAGTAAATTATTTTAACAAACAAAGTAAAGTAAATATTTTAAATGAAAAAAGTAAAGAAATAAATTCTTAGTATGTCTGTCAACGCTATGTTTAGGAGATATTCACGTCTAAAGATTTTCATTGTTCTGCATTATTTAGATCATAATATTAATGTGTGTTACAACTACTTTATTAATTAAATGTAAACATTAACATTCATATTGAATGTTGTTCCAAGTGATTTTTTTTTTATTTATAAGCTACATTTGGGGGCATCCAGAAGAGTTTATTAAGGATCTATGAGGGCTTAGGCAACACTGCAGCCCCTTCTAATTAACCGGTATCTGTGTTCAAAATTGATTACCCGGTTATATATACAATATATATAATTAACGTCGAGCGTGGTCATTCATACCGCGCTACCACGCTTCGTGGGCCGCCGTAGCTTAGTGGTTGGGCGCAGTCTCATTACCATTCCGAGATCTATTGGCGGTGCCGGTTCAAATCCGGCCTGGGGCGTTGACTTTTTTCATTGAGTGGCGGTCCTATAAAATTAAAAATTTTGACCCCCAACTATGGTGAAAATAATGGGAATACAAATAATTGAATTTATAACTGGCTCTATGGAAAATTCCAATGCCATTGAAATATATACATAAAAAAAAACACGCTTCATCCTCCGCCCTCCCTTCAGTCTATTGGAGGCAACTCACAGACGGCTATGAATAATGACCCTGTTCTGTAAACCTTTATCGTGAATCTAATATATATAATATGTGTCGATTATATATAAATATATATACAATCCACGAGAAAAAAAAATACAAATTTATGTAGGGTGCTAGAAAATGTCGAGACCCACATTTTAGTAACACCAACTCCAACAACTCGCTACAGCGACAGACCGGCTTAAGCTATTTTGCTAAAAAATTGTATCATTAATCTTACGGTGTGGATGTCAATATGAATTTTAGGTGAATTGATTTGGTGTTGGTGAAATGAAGGTCTTAACTTTTTCTAGCAACCTCCACCAATTTTTGCGTTTTTCCGTTGATTTTAAGGGTTTTCGTCTGGTATATATGTAGATTTATCAGCACTTAGTCCAAATATTTTTTTTTTGCATTTTAAAGGATTTTATTTTTTAAAATATGTATGTGAGCTAAATTAGATTAAAGAAGATTTTTAACGTTCCTCTTCCACTCCCTGCATCGTTATAGCGGGTTTAAAGAATTAACGTAGCAATTAAACCATTTTTCATTTGTTTTCAAACAAAAATGTGGAGGAAATACAATTATCTTAGTGATGACTGCTGTTTTTTAGCTTAGACTTTTTAAAATTACGATTGCCATAATAACTTCTGAAGAATTTCTTTTCTTTCAGCTCTTCATAATAATTGTTTAAATGACCTGGAGCGCAGCGGCGTGATAAATTCTCTGTTTCATCAGCTCCATTTCTCTACCTAATCTAATCATCGGATCTGGCGAGTTACTTTTGTATTTTCAAGTTGGGAAATTAACAGGACGGCATCTTCCTCGCCATTGAACAAGAAAGTTGTTCATCATTTGAGAGATTCTTCACGGAACTCTATTCCATTTCTAATCGAGATGGAATGGGCGCCTGTCTCGATTACTGGCGGACCTTGCGATATTACCGCTTCTTATAATTGTTGGGCTTGGCTTCCTGGACGTGTTATCTTTGGGATAGGTAATCAGCGCAAGAATGGGGTGTGCTCTTAAGCTCTTAAAATTTTTTTAAAGGTAGCATTGTTCGATTTGAAACTCTAATATTTTAATATTAATTGGGAATCCTATGAAGACAAAGTATATATGTATATGTGTGTGTGTGTGGTATTTATTGTTAAATTAAATTAATAGTAAAAAATGAAATTAATTAGAAAAATAGTAAAATTAGGATCCGAATCAAATAAAATTAAACTCATCATTTGAGTGTGATATAAATGACCTACAAGATCTAAAAAAAAACTGTGGAAATAAAAAATAAAGCACTTTCTACTGTACGTCTATGTAGTGATAGCTACTGTCCATGAGTCCAAGAGAAAATGCCATTTTCTTCAAATTTGGAGTATCTAAATCCTTAATGAGATTATTATTACTTATCATACAGAGAAAAAAAATTATTTTTAAAGTAAGGTAGCAGTAACACCTACTCTGCGTTATGGATGACTTAAATTATTGTTTTTATCTCTTTTACCACTGGACAGTGTGATGTCCCAGCTTACAAAGCCGAATCTATAAATCTCGATCCTGTACCAACAGCCGTCTCTTGCTCACGTCGATTCCTCTTTATATTTACTTCTAAAATCATCCTGGGCTTTTTCTATGGTCATGTTTCATCGATGATAATGTCTAACGTGATCTTCGCCGTATGGTTCTATGGGGTTCGAGAGGCACGGTCAAACAATACACATCAGACAATTTTCCTCTATCACCGTCTGACGTCGAGGTTTTTCTTAATCATTGTTTCTCATACGGTCCCTTATTGTTTTTCCTTGGACTCTGCGCAAGAATCGCATCTTCATGGTCTGACTTTGCTGTTTATGTTTAGTTGTAATGATGCATAACTAGGTTGACTCGGTCATTATGGAGAAGAATGTGTTTTTTTTTTGGAAAGCTCTTCTAGTCTTTTCCAGTCTCTTGTTCGGGAAGCTTTTCTTGACAGCGTTGAAACATATAGCAGTTGAATTTACTTTCTCCGTCACTTCTTTGTCAGTCCTGCAATGTTCATTTAGACGGACACCAAGTCACTCGCTTGTTCAATGGGACTCTATTCACGAGAACTATTCTGTCACCTCTTCCAATTCAAATTTTTTGTTTATTTAAAAAATATGTAAAATTTAAAAAAAGTTCTGAAATAACTTCAAAAATTGAAGAATTATTCCAGTAGTTACAAATAATGGTCTCTCATCCCTTTTAATATTGTCTATTGTCTGATTGATCAGTATGCTGTGTATTAGGAACTTAACGCAGTTGAGGAGCCACTAACATTTTTTTTCGAAGTCCTCCTCCTTTTTATAAACATGAACTGACTTTTCAATTCAATTGGCTTGCATGTTTTTGTCCAGTAACTAGAAATTAAGTATTTACCAAACTTTTATTCTTTCTACCGTTTTTTACGAATGCGAAACTTATAATCAGAGAATACACGGCTTATGGTTGTTGAAATTAATTGTATAAAATATTTAGACTAAAGAAGGGGTAACGGTCCCACGGAATTGACAAAGGCTGCAGAACACCGAATTACGTGAACTGTATTAGATTAATATGGCTGAGATAATAGAATAGCAGTAAGCACAATGACTGAATTAAGTTGTATGGCTTATTGTTAGTAACTCACGAATCCCTAAAACTTTATAGTAGTGATTAGAACTGAGCTAACTGGTAATCGTCCGATGGATTGATCGGAATGTAGGTGTGAGGATTGCGTCAAGACTGATTTGATGCGGATTTGAACCTGCATCACTTGACATGAACTCGGGTTCTCTCCGTCTTTAATTTATTGTTATACGATTAATACAGTTATTTAATTTGATGTTTTAGGTAAAGACTTTCGGGTCAGATAACCCTTATTTAATATGTTTATAAAATAAATATTATAAGCATTGCTGTCAGTGAGTTGGTATGGATAGATATCGTATATTAGAAACACTAGTTTTTTCCCCATTACTTTTTTACCTCTAGATAGAGATTTCTAGCAGACATCAATAGACAGATAAAGACAGCCTTGAGTGACATAGTTAAGATAATCAGTCTACAGTTTTGACAGTATCTTATGCTTTTAGTAATTTAAAGCTTTGTTTACAAGCAGAATATTCACCTTTAGAAGCCTTGAGATTTTTTTCTAAATTGAATTTTTAACATTTTTAATGCGAGAATCAATTTAAAAGAACGATGTAGAATAAGGTATTGTAAAAGTATTCTTGACACCTTTACTTTAATTTTCACTTATCTTAACGGTTTTAAACAAAAATTTATGTTCTCCTCAAGGATTATTTGTTAACAATACTTATTAGGAGTGAATTTGTAACTAATACTAAGGAGGCTATTTTATTTATGAAATCATAAAATTTGAAACAAACTACAATTGGATTTTATTTAATATTGTGTTGACATTCGAAAGCAGCCTTATGAATCTACCAATTTACTTAACTATTTAATAATAATAAGTAGATTAGATTTTATTTTATTTGTGAAAGACAAAGTCTTGTACAAATTTATAACTCAATGTACAATTGTAAAACAAAACCTGAGTCTAGTGCTCCATTAGAAAAACAATAAACAAAGATAAAACAAGTTCTCTATAACAAAACAATAAACAAAAACAGACTGGATAATACACAACTATTAACATAAATACAAACTATTAACAACTATTAACATAAATACAAACTATTAACAACTATTAACATAAATACAAACTATTAACAATTATTAACATAAATACATAAAATAAATATAACATTACTCCATTTTATTTAACTTAAAATAATGAAAATTCTTTTAAATAAACGAAAGTGTGAAATAAATGAATATATTAATTCAAATAACTTCGAAAACTATTTACATAATAGAATTTATATGTCACTTACAAAATTAAATTTATTACACACTGTTACAATATAAATATATAGTCTGTTCAATTTGGCTTCACAATCAATTGACAAGTCGCAAGATACGGATACGGGTGGCTTTAAGATGTACTGTCTATTTTCTTTAAAGGTGGAGCAATGTAGGAGGATTTTGAACAAACTATAGTTGAAATAACTTATGCAGAATGGACAGAGTACTATTATATGGGGTACAATTGTGTAACCATGATGGAAGTACGAAATTATCTTCTTTTAGCCACGTCTCTACAAAACATAACACTGAGTCCATTTCAATGACTTGACATTCATTACTGGTAAATTTAAATAAATTTTTAAAAACATTTATATTGCATAAGATCAGTCTACATTCTATTTTTGAAAAATATTAACCTCATTGGAAGCCTTCATATGGTTTTGAGACCAAGTGACACTGCGTGAGTGACCGATAGGTTGCCAAGTACGTATCTGGTCATTTGATACAAGACTCCTAGAACGAAATCTGAATTGAGCCAGTCTTTATTCAGTTTTCCTTTTTTTATTAACCTGCTCTTTAACAGATGATTTTGGTTGTTTACCCTCTTGTGCGTTTGAACTAAGTTTTAAAGTTTCTGATTCCTGTTGTTTAAGAATATTTTCTACTTCTTTTATTCGATAATATGAGCCTCTTATTTTAAATTAAGAGGCTGATAATAATAAGTATGAAGCTAGCAAATAAAAATTATATATAAGAAAGGACGTACGTAGGAACATTTTGCGTTTTTCCCAGAAAAAATAACCAAACAATGCAGAATGAATTTCTTTTTATTTGAAATAATAAGTTATTTAATAAATTTTGACTCACTTTTTTTCTTAAATACGTTTGTCAGGGATTGTGATATATTGTCTAAATGGTCAATGCATTCTATGGTATACTATTAAACAGTAGAAAGTAAGCAGCAGTACTTTTTAAGTATTTTTTTATCTAGAATGTTGAGAATAAAATCAATTATGGGTTACATTACTGTTATATGGCTAATTCTTTTAAAGAAGCTAACAGATAATTCATTTAATTGATCGATCTATTATTAAAACTATTAGTTCAACTTCAGTTTGATTGGTGTCGGTTGAAATTTAACTTGAGTTGAGTCGTTCGTTTCCTAAATAATACCCAAAGATAGTTCAAAAAATATGATTTGGGCGCGTTTCAGATAAGAAAAAAAAATACTTCGTTTTAACTTATAGTTCGGTGATAATTATAAATTGTGTTAATTTTATAAAACGGAATAAGTTTGTTTTTATTTGAAATAATTAGTTATTTATTGCTACGAAAATACGTTTATCAGAGATTGCTACGTAGTTAATATTTTCTCAATAGATACAATTGTCTATACACGAATGATCACTTCATTGAAAGAAGTAAATAGTATTATTTTTTAAGCGTTTTGTTATCTAGAATGTTGAGAAAAAATCAATCATGGGTTACATTACTGTTATATGACTAAATTTTTAAAGCAAGCTAATTGATAATTAGTTTAATTGATCCATTCGTTAAAGAATATAAACTATTCGCTCAACTTCAGTTGGATTTGTGTCGGTTGAAATGGATAGGGAACAAAATCCGTCTTTTAGTTGAGTCGTTCGTTTCCTATACAACCTAGTAACATTTCAAATTATATGATTTGGGTCCGTTTAAAAAAAAAAACAACTGTGTGTTTGTTGTTAATTTATGATTCCATGAAAATCATATATAGTGTTCATTTTACCTTGAATAAAATAATTAACATCATTAATATTTTCCTAGAATGCTACCTATTCATTACATCACCGATTAACTTTATTTCATCAATATTTCTTACTACGTATGTACCCTTCGAATGTTGATTTCTTTCTTCCCTTAATGAGGCTATATCTTATTCGCCTATTTAAACCGATGAAATTATAATGTTTTTTAATTCTTACTTTCTAATTTCTGGGGAGTAGAAGCGAATAAAGTAATTTCGTAAGAAATAATCATTTCTCGCATCTAATCTTCTTTTCGATATCGTATTTCTTCTATTTTGTAAAGCCAATTTCTTCTACTAACGATACATTTTGCTCTTTAATTCTCCAATCATTTTTTTAACCATCATCTTGGTTTATTAAAGTAAGTGCATATCTTACACACAACTGTACAGTGCTAAACCTTGTTTGGTATATACAATAAGAAATTAAAATCCGCAAACTATTGTTTAATGTCTATATTTAATTTTTTTTTTAATATTTATTTATTGCTATTTACAACTGTACATTATAATACATTTAGTAAATCTGATCTAAGCTAAATTGGAGTGTTACAGGCGTGCAGAGAAACTAACCCATGGGTAGCACTCTAATGACATTTTACATTAGCTGGTCTCGTGGCCATCTTCTTTTCAGGCGCCTCGGAGGATTGTCAGGAATGGGAGAGGATGCAAGATTAGAAACTAGGGGGTTTGAGTGGTTAGAGAGTTGATAATGGAAGAAGTGATATCTGGTTCGGGCTTAGTATTTAATTAAAAAAAATATTTCAATTACTATGAAGATATATTCTAGTGCAATATGTAGATGATTGACTCTATGCGAATTTAAGAGATGGCTGTGGGCAAGTACAAAAAAAAAAAAAATGTTCCCGACGTTTCGACCCATACTTTAGATTTTTAAAATTGCTCTTTATGAGAGCACACCCCACCCAACAACCCTGCGTACGTCATTGTGAGTCGAAACGTTGGAAACCAATAAATAACTGTCTTTATCATCCCTATCAATTATATTCTAGAAACATTACACGAATTCTGACAACAAACCTTCAATCTGTTTTAATGAGTTCAAAATCAAAATTATAGATTTAAAGTATTTGATAGGCCTATTTCTTTTAATTTTTTGCATGTAAATTTTTTTTTTGCTTTTGGTAAGAATGAAAAAACAACTGAGATTTACAAAATGTTTATTAACAATATTTAAGGCTTTGATACATTTTTTTTTTAACGCATTTTACAAAAACGTTGTATAAATGATTAGAGTTTGTCCTTGTAAAATAGGAATAGTAACAATATCAACAATTGGAGGCGTTAATTTAAATCAGAATTGAATAAAAAATTTGCTTCGTTTAAAAAAGAAAAAAAAGAATTGACAGATTTATTTGACGTATACAATAATGTTAAATGTAAAATTACTTTATTTTGTTACCAGAGAGTAGGCTTTGTGATTGAGTTCAACTTAATTATATAAAACTTATAATTATATATTAACATTCATACTATATTATAACATTAATTATATAATTATAAATTATATATTTATAAATTATATGTATAAAAGCAACTAAGACTATTTTTTTTTTTTTAAACAACAGTTTTGTTACTAGATTATCACTAACAGTTGAATCCATCGTTAATTAACTCTTTTTGGCAGATTTCAGTTATGATAAGTTAAAATGTACTTGACTGAAGTGAATTTTAATTTTTTGATATTGACATATCTGTAAACAAAATAAAGATCACTAATTAAGTTCGAATAGGTTATCATTATTCTGAGAATTTTTCAGTTTGGTCGGGAATAATAAAAGCCAATTTTCTAACATCTATCCTATTTAACTTAGCACTAGAATACATTATTAGAAGCGTGATATACCGAAAAGGGTTTAACTTTAGATGGTAAAATACCCGTGCTTGGTTATGCTGACGATTTGATATAATTGGGTGAGTATGAGCAAACTATAAAACTAAATATAACTACGTTGATAAAATATAGTAAGGAACTAGGTCTGGAAATAAATACGGATAAAACAAACTTAGTTAGCTGTAGTAGAATCGGGAGCAATTTCGGTAATATATATAGGAGGAATTACATTTGAATGGATAGAAAGGTTTAAGTACTCAGGTTCTAAGGGAAGTAGTTCATAAGAAATTAATAAGGAATTAAAATCAAGATTAAATGTAGGAAATGCTTATTATTTTTTCAATTTTGAAATTGTTTAGCTTGCACCTTCTGTCCAGAAACTTAAAGGTTAGAACTTACAGAAATATTATCATTCCCACTGTTCTTTGTGTATGCGAAACGTGGCCTTTTATACTAAGGGATGAACAGCTCCTTAAGGTTTTTGAAAATAGAGTATTACGTAAAAGATTCGGGCCGAAAAAAAATGAGCTTATTGGAGTATTTAGAAGGCTATACAAAGCTGAATTTAGGGAATTGTATCCGATGAATACAATTCAAATTATAGCATTGCATCGTATGAGAAAGGCGTATAAGGCTGTATGTCTGGCCCCTAAAATGTTAATAAACACTGAATCAACGGGTAAACGTCCGAGGGTTTGTCCAAAGCGTAGGTGGGAGGATTGCATCAAGACTGATCTGGTAGATTTGGTTTTGGACGGACTTCATTGGATAGATGTGTGTTGTCAGTGATTGGTGGTATAGCACTCGACGGTTTTCTAAGCATGTTTTATTATTATGATATTAACATAAAAAAAAGTATTACAAAAGGTATTAAGTAAAATGCAACTAAAGGCATACTAATACCTTTATCATAATTTTTTTTCTAAATATGATATTTTAAATATTTCACTGATTATGGGCGCCATTTACTGATAGTGCCCACTGTCAACACAAGATAACAAATTTTTATGCCTGAGCCATAAATGTCGTTAAGCTTAGAGGAGCCCTTAATGAACCATAATGTTAGAACTATGGTTTTGGTTTATCTTGATTAACACTGAATTATGTAAAGAATGAAGTAAAAACTATAGATATTCTAATTTGAAAGGCAACCCTCAGTCAATCAAGTTCATTATCATTAAAATAATATTACTTTTATTATTGTGGATGTGGTATTCTTTTTAAATTTATAATCTGTGCTTCGTGGTGTATTACGTATTATCTGTTCAAAACATGAACCCCTCTCAGTCTTTAAATTCGAAAAGAGACGGAATAAAGTAACTTCACTGACGGCTAATGGAGGAGAAAAAACGGTAAAAAAAAAAAGAGGAACAATTTTAGGAAGCTGAACCATAAATAGATTAAAAAAGAGTAAGAAAAGCCGTGGTTATCGATGGTCCAGCAATATAATTCTATAAACGTAAGATAAAGAACTGGTTGTACAATGCCTGCCCAAATAAAAAGAAACACCCCTCCCCCCCAAAAAAACAGTATTCCCTAAATACAGAAAAGCCAAACTCCTCATCTAAACCAAGAAACATTGTTTCTAAAAAATATCGTTTTCTAAGACAGATTATGAAAGATGTTTATAGGAATAGTACAAGACCTACAATAAGTAGGAAGGAATGATAGTATTATTTCTCTGGTTTATTTTTACAATTTATTGACTTTACTGTAGACTGATTGACTGTAGAAATGATTTAATTTATTGTATATATAAAAATAATATTATTATAGATTTTGTTTTTTGGCAAAATGTAATAGGTGAACGATTTTTGGGTTATAATCACCAATTCATAATTCCTGAGTTTAGATAGATCACGTAATATATCTTTTCCATAATTTTTTCAAGACGTGATTTATTTTATAAATAAAGTGGTTCAATACATTATTCAAGTATTTTGAAATACAGTGGGTCAAAAAAGTATAGGCACACATAATTTTTTAATTTTGAAAAATAAAACATTTTAATAAAATATTTATAAATACACAATATTTATAAAATATTGTTTAATTTAATAAAATATTTATAAATACACAATATTGTGAAAGAAATTGAAAAAAAAAAATAGTAAAGAAAAATTATATTTAGAAAGTCAAAAGATTATTGATAGACTTTTAATTTGGTACAAATATTTTATAAATTTGAACTATATGCCACTTATATTTCGTCTTTGTCATGCAATGGTATGCAGGGATTGACGGAACAAATTTTCCGTTACATCTTAACCAATTTTACACAATTCCACAGACAAAATTTCTTTTAGCACGTTTGTTGAAGAAATTGTATTTGTCCTTATTTTCAGATCCAATAGATACCTTAAGTGTTCTATAGCATTAGACTGTAGTGGCGTTTTAAGTTACCTAGAAACATTGTACAGCATCCACTCTTTCATTTGTTAGCCGTGTGCTTGTTGGAAGATGAAATAATCTTTGATCCCCAGCTTTTCGGGTCCTGTAAGAGGTTTGTTTAAAACCAAATGAGTCTTTCTGAACTTTTTAAAAATATTTTGAAAAGTTTTGAAACTTATTTATAATCTTTTCGCTATTTTTTTTTTTTTTTTTAAACAATCACTATGTTCATTTTTTCAGGTTTCCGTTTGAATAAAAGTATAATTAGTGTTTTACTATAAGCTTGTAGATAACTCCCTCTACAATTGGCCTAGGAGAGTGAATGGCAAACTTGAGAAGCTTGAAAAGCCAATTATTTTATTAAAGATTTACAAGAGCCAAATTTATTGTTTGATCAATATTATATATACATTAATGTAAATAATAAATGCATATATGATCACAAGTTATTAGTATTTTTTATTTAATAAAAACAATGGGCTTTCTTTTTGTTGGAAAGGTTTATAGAACTGAAATTCTCATTGGTTATTTGGTTTCACAACTAATTTTTGTACACAGGTATATTCTTATCATTCTAGTTTTCGAATGCACTAGTAATAGATATAATCTTACCAGATCAGTATAGTAATAGAATTTCGAAAACTGCTATTTCGGTAATGAACGAATTAAATCTTTATTCGTTTGTATTTCCTTTGAGATGATTTATAATGAATACCACAGTTTCTTTTAGTTTTCGAAGTTCCTGAAAAAAACAAATTCATTTTTCTTTCGGAACTCCATATTGTATATTAATAATATACAACAGCAATATAGAAAACCTAATAGAACATCGCTTAAGATAATGTAAATTTTCTATAATATGAGCCCTATTTGAGCTGTTTTCGTCCTGTAGTTCTCGAGATACAGTTTTTTAAAAAGAAACATTTCATAACAAACTAACGAAAAATCTGTAGTTTTTTACTTTATTTTGGCAAATCTATATCTCAGGAATCATTAGACGTATAGATCTCAATTAACACTCAAATTAAATCTACCGGAATCTATTATAAAGTAATTTATAACATTCATCTTCGTAGGAGTAGTATTTTTCATGATATTTGCTAAAACAAATTTATTTGACGTTTTTCGGATTTTGTATATAAAAAATTCATATTTATATGCAAATATTATCATTATAACTTCTATCCCCACGAAGATAAACGTTTACTTTATAACATATTCAGATAGCTTTAATTTGAGTGCTGGCAGGCATCTGTAAGTCTAATGGTTCCTGATATATAGTTTTTCGTATATGAAACATCGTTTCCGATCATTTTGTGAATTTATTCAGGCAAATATAAAAACTACTACTCCGAAGGTAAACGTTATAAACTACTTTGGAGCACATTAAACTCTATTTAAGTTTATTGCTAATAGATATCTGTTTGTCCAATGGCTCCTGAGATATAGATGTCCCAAAACAAATTCCTAAAACCCATAGCTAACTAATGATTTTTTGTTATAAAGTGTTACTTTTTAAAAAACTCTACCTCGGGAATTATTAAACGTGAAGCTCTTTTCTACTCATATTTTCGCAAATGTACTTAACTTCAAACGGCGTTCTATAGTTTTCTTAGTATTGTAGGTAGTTATCTTTTAACGTTTGACAACATCCACTAGTTTTATTCCCCCCCCCCCGACTATATTTGGCAGACCCGTCAATTTTGACCAGTAACTATATATAGTTTCAAAAATTGGGGTAAAACAACTGACTTCTTTTTCTCCTCGACTCTTGGAATAGTAGCATGGATAAAAATAAAACAGTTGTTTTGACGAAAGGTATAGAATATTAAATCACATTTCCTTACGATTATAGAAGATGAGTTTGAATAGATGTTTATATCCGAATAAATATATGCTTATTGTTTTTTCGTTTTTTTAATGAAGCCCTCCTTACCATCAGTCTAGGACAGGAGTCCACTTTATGGGCCATATTCCAAGTCTTGGGCACCAATGGGCTTATAGTTAATGTAAATTGGGTGGATATTGTCAATAATATTGCCAATTAATAATACCTTTATAAGCGTTAATACTGAGTATATATTGTACTAATTATATACCATAATGAGTATAAAATAAGTTTAATGCAGTGTTATCATCACTGCAATTTTTGTTATTGTTAAAAAATGGAAAAATATGTTTAAACTATTAACAGAAAAGCGTAAGATGCTATGCTATATATAATACCTACTTTATATTGTTTCAGTTTATGTTTAGTAGTCATTGTATCATCGAAAAAATTCGCTTATATTGTCATGCAATTAGTAGATTTATTATTAATCTAGTGCGCTCATCGCACAACATTCATTTACTACTTTGAGATAAAATTAGTCTTTGCATTCTTCAAATCTGCAATTTCTTTATTATTCAGGATGAAAATCTTATTATATATTTTGTATATCTAAATAAAATAAAAATATGTTTATTGTAATAACTTCCATGAAAAACAGTAATTATAAAATTATTTTATATTTTATATCCATGCGTTGTTTATTGCTATTAACAATGATAGATGCTTAATTCTTTTCAAATAAATATTAAAGACACTTAAAGATTTTGTCTGGTGCTATGAAAATTCTTGTAAAACAGGCAGGCCATAGCCACTGAGGTTGTGACTTTTTAGGGGAATGAAACCAAAATTATATATTATTGTAGCATTAGTTAATTATTATTTTTTTCACTTTTAAGGGGGGTAGGTGCCCCCCCACTAGGTACGCCCATGCTGCTAACAATGAGCAATGGTTAATTATTTGATATCATACAAATTAAAAGTATTTTAGAGAAATCTTTCCATTTTTTTAAGAATTAGGCATTTAAATTAATTAATATAACGGAAAATTCTCTGCCATAGTGTTTCAATGAAGATAATACCTAGCTGATGTAATAGATTCTGGTTATAAAAATCGTTATAGCCATTTTTGAGAAAATCGAGAAATTGTGTTGAATTTGTTTTACAGGCCAGATGATTTAATTTAAAAAGTTTCTGTTATATCTTAGGCGTATACCTGTCTTTTTTTTTGAGTCATGGTTATTTGGATTCAAAACGTGTATTTTTTGTGTATTATAGGGGCTATCGCAATCCTCTCCCTTACTATATATTCCACATATAGCTAAATAAAAGTAAAACTTATAAAATCTTGTATTGATAACTCTTCAATCTTCAGTAGACAACGTAAAACAAAAATGTTGAATAATAGGAAAACAGAAAATGATATAATTTAAATTAATTACTGTAATCAAACTATATCACCTATATTGCCAATTAATTATAAGATATTTTAAAAAAGTATACAATATTTTATTGAAAAAATGCCAATTTGCTTTATGAAAAAATCTGGTGCGATGAATTTTCATGACTCAATTCTTACCACCCTTCACACGTCTTCAAGTTTTGCGTAGATTGATGGACTCGTGTTTAAGTTATCGTTATTTTTTAGATTTTCCAAAAAAAAAAAAAAAACATTTAAACAGGGAAGGCAAAAATTAAGAACAACAAATTTTTAAAATAGATGGAGATAGGGTTGAGAACTCCTGGTCTAGGAGATAGACATACATACCACTGGATAAAGCATAAGCTGTTCAATAAAAATATTTGATAATAATAAACCGGTAAAAAATGGTTATAGTAATGCATTACATCTCGACGTAGAGATATGTAGCGTTACAATAGTGGAATGCGTGATGTAGATACAAATACTGATACTGATTATAACTGATAAATTAATATCTAAAGACGTTTAGGCACTTTGTATATTACTGGAAGTATGGTTTTTAAGTTTTTGAAGGAGAGGAGAAAGGAGGAGCTTATTTGCATACACTTCATCAATAATTTATACGGAAGAAAATGACTGTTGTTAATGCTTTTTTAATTATCCCTTAATTTTTGCCAATTATCAAACCATCTGTATGCTTTTGTAAGTTCATAAATGAATGTATAAACGATGAAAAATTATCAAGTGTTATGTTTATTCAGCGGTTATGTTTATGTATCAGCGTGGGGCGCGAAATCCTTCGTTTCAGATGGCGTTTATAGTAGTTCTTAAATTTTTTTGATTGAAAAATTATTAAAAATGTACGTTCAAAATTTGGTTTCGGGGCCAAATCAGGTTTGAATGGGTTGTTTGGTTTGAAAAAATATCCTGAAATAACTATACTAAGCAAGGACCAAGGACACCTGCGTGGTGTCCGGATTAAAAATACACTGTGAAAAAAAAAAAACTAGTCAGTGGAAAGAGTACAGGAAGGTGAGGACTCAGGACGCTGATTTGCATAGCATGAATGGCCGCCCGTTCAGAGCTTGTTATAGTCAACTTTGTACTTCAGCTGTTTACAAATATTTATAAACTATTGTATAAAAATATATTTGTATAAGCAACTACAACAGATTTTAGTTTCTTGGCCTATTACATTCCATTAGTTGAATTAAGCTCTTTCAATATTAAAACATTAAACATTTTTATTTAGGAAGAAGATAATTGACCGTATGAAGTAGATTGTAGGAAGATAGTCCAGGTGGCGGTCAATAAAGGTATCAAAATTGTAGAAAAAAAACAAACTAATTATTATTAACCAACGTTTCACCCGATTACAACCGCCCGTGTTTGTTGATACATATTCGAAGAAAATAGTTGACCGTATCAAGTGGATTGCAGGAAGAAAGTCCGGTCAATAAAAGAATCAATATAGTAGAAAAACTATTTATTGTTAAGCAAGCAAAAGAGACTAAAAAGACAACCAAACTGGATTGTCATCTTTGTTTCAATCTAACAGCCCTGACGAAGCTCTGCAAAGTAGGGCAAAACGGTTAACAATAAATAGTTTTTTTCTACTATTTTGATACCTTTATTGACCGCCACCCGGACTATCTTCCTACAATTAAACATTTTTAGCAATGTTTCAACCCAATTGCATTCTAAAAACAGTAATAAACCTCCTTACTTGAATGTTAAGAGTTTGATTGTGTGGTATTTAATCAGACTATTCAAGATCTTAGTAAAGAAGCTGTTTAAAGCATAAATAGGGACTTTTTTTTTATCAAAATTTATTTTCTCCATATTTAAGTTTATTAAGTAGTTATTATTTAGAAATTATATTGTGAGCATCCAATGCAGATAAGTTAAATTTTTATTGAAAATGTTGATTTTAACATCTATTTGAACAGGAAAAAATTTTAATTTTGAAATAATCAGAATACGTTTTATACTACGCTTCTAATACGCTTGGAATAGAATTTCAATTTGCCAAAATAAAAAACCTCTACTTTCTAGAATTTTGATATATTAAATTTTCTTGTTTTTAACCATATACGTCAATAAAAAAACTTTTAAACTTCTGTTTTTTAAAAAGTTGTTTCTTTAAATAACATTTTAATGATACAAAATGTGAAAATTTTACAACCTTGTTATAAAAAATTAGAGGTTTTTATGTTTATTAAATTTACAGAAATAAACTCTTAAATTAAATAAATGTACTTATAAGAGATTCCTACAAATATATTTATATAGACTATAAATAGTGTATGATTATTTTTTTTCTCTAACAAAGACTTATCATTTTTAAAACACATACACCACTTGCTGAGATCGGAATTTTTAATATTATTTTTTACAAGTAAACTGATGGGACCAATATGATGGTTCGATATCGAATAACTTTATGAGAGTCACTACAAAAAAAAAAAAAAACAGTAATTCTCATACCAGACTGGCTGGCTACCTGTTGACAGGTATTTAAAATTATTTGTTACCACTTTTTTCTGCTTTCGTCCGTGTGTTTATAAGTGAAATAATAATTTAAGTGCAATAAGTATACGTATAATATTTTATATGTAAATAATATTTATATATATACAACTACTATTTTCTTATACTCAACGCCAGCCTTTCTCAAATCTTTTACATTGTACTATATTTTTTCTCATACATATTTCTGAAATGACTGTGTATTAAGATGAATGATTAAAATCATGTATTAAGATTTTATTATTAATTTTTATTTTTTAATCATTCTTTTATTTTTATGTTAGTTCATTCATTAATTCTTTTTAATTAATTGTTTTCATTCCCATCGATTTATTCAAGCTATAGTACGTTTTGTTATCTATCGATTGCGCTTTCTTGTTAGTATATTAGAGATTAGGCCTCAGCAGTAAGCTCCATGTTACACAGTTGTACGCTGGTGGGATCAGTAAATTGATCATTACGTCAGTGGAGCCGAAATACTTGTACCTGAATCTACTTAAAATGTTGGTGCTTTTGTATGTATGTAATTATTTTTTTTTTTAAATTCCTAGTAATATCTCTGAGCAGTTATTGTAGTCTTCATATCTAAGTACTCTTGTTTCCATTGAAGATAATAGTATCTGTACCATTTGCAATGGTAAAAAGTTTTCCTCCCACTCTAGTTAGAATACGTCAATTACCTTAGGATAAAAAAAAAATCCCCCCTCCGTATGACAAAAAAATATTTAAGAGAGATCTTTATTTATGGAAACAGTGAGGAACAAAAATAATCGCAATTACACTTTACTGTAATTTGTAATTGTGATTACTTTAATTAATCTTGTAATGGTAATTACTGATCATTATTAAAGTTTCAATGGTCTATTAATTAGTTGATATTAGTAATCGAGATTGTAGTTTAATTTCTGCAGATTCAAATAACAGTAATCGGAAAGTAATCTCTGGATATAATCATTGTCATGTCGAGTTGTCAAGTACGCACGTATTTATTCTTAAATAAATATTATCTATACAATTAATCCCAAGGAATCGTGGTAATAATATTATTTTTGTGATAGGTCGATAGTAATATATGTAGCCGAATCTTTTAGCCCTTCTATTCAAACGTTTTTCTTTCTTTATCGTATTCTAATTACGTACTAAGGCATGATATTATAATGTTTACGCTTTAGTACTTCTCGCTGAAAGTGCCAAGACGTAACCGTAGAAGACACCTCTCACGAAACAACGGACACGACAGCATTACGGTTCGTTCCCCAGTTCTCGTTAAAGATATGTCAGAGAGTATTAATATGGTCGATTGCTCTGAGACCTTGGCTTGAATCCCTCGTGGTATCATCTCGTTGATGAACGAGATTAACTTCGGAACAAGGATATTGAGACAGGGGATTTCGGCAGTGCGTCACATTCTGCCTATGTCAGATAGTACAAGTATTTATATTTTTGATAACATAACATTGCTAATAAGTTTTTGATATAATTTATCACTAAAGGGTTTAATCCATCCTTTAATTCAATTTTTTTTAGCCAAAATATGTATAGTTGTTCGTTATATCGTTATATAATATATCGTTTGTTCATCAATTAGGAAGATTTTTTCTCTTACATGTACTACGTAGTCAGAATAGAATATACATTAAATGAATAAAACAAATCCTGATTGCATTGTATTTACTCCAATTTAGGTGATCAAAGCTGTTTTCAAAATAACTGGTATGTCCACTCAAATGTATTTATCTGATTGAGTGCAAAATTTAATACAAAACTTGTTTAGTTCATCTTCATTAATATTGGTTCGATGAAAAACTCTGGGAGACCTATAGTTTTCAAGTTGTTCCAAAAAAAAAAAAAATAAATAAACAGGGACTGGATTTCTATGGAAGCCTGTTTATGATATTTTAAAATTTAATATAATGATATAATATAAATTTAAAAGAATGACAAGCCTACGAGTGGCTAGTTGAAAATGTAAAGGTTACTCGATAAATAGCGGATAGATATCAATTTAAAATTACATAGTAATAAAGTTAAAGACTAAAAACATATAAAGAAAACATAATAATCATAATAAAAGCATACTTAGACCCTAAGGTTCGATGCCGATAACACCAATCGTTATCTAGATACGTGGCCAGTAACACCGCTCCAAATCTAAATCTACTTAATCAGTCACAATGCGATTGCGGTAACCCAATACATAGTTCCGACATTATGGTTCATTAAAGGATGTGACTCTTGCAAGCTTACGACATTTATGGTTCAGCTATAAATATTTTTTATCTTGTGTTGACATTGAGGTACTATCAGTGTATCGCAGCCGTAACCAGTGAAATATTTAAAACATAACTTATAGGAAAATGTTTAGGATAAAGGTATTAAGATGTCTTTAGTTTTATTTTTCTTATGACCTTTTTTAAGACTTTTTTATGTCAATATTATAATAATACTAATAAACGCTTACCGAACCCTAAGGTTGTATGCCAATACCACCAATCACTGGTTACACACATCTACCCAATGGAATTCTTCCAAACCCAAATCTACCAGATCAATCTTGATGCATTGCTCCCACCTACGCTTCGGTCTACTCCTTGGACGTTTACCCGTCGGATCAGTATTTATTAAAATTGTAGGGATCCGTTCGTTACGTTCCACAACCTTACACGATCATCTTACTCCCCACTTTGTCCGGGGCAGTTATCTCAAGTCAGTGTTGTAGCCTTCTAAATTCTCCGAGAGCAGCTTAAGAGCAGCACGATAAGGTTTATGAATATTAAGTAAAAGTATTAAGTAAAATATTTGGGGCAAAAAACGATTAACAAAAAACGAGTTAACCGGAGTAATAGTATTATTATAATATTGACATAAAAACAGTCTTACAAAAGGTCATAAGAAAAATAAAACTAAAGACATGCTAATACCTTTATCCTAAACATTTTCCTATATGTTATGTTTTAAATATTTCACTGGTTACGGCCGCGATTCACTGATAGTGCCTCAATGTCAACACAAGATAACAAATATTTATTGCTGAACCATAAATGTTGTAAGCTTGCAAGAGTCACATCCTTTAATGAACCATAATGTTGGAACTATGTATTGGTTTACCGCAATCGCATTATGACTGATTAAGTAGATTTAGATTTGGAGAGGTGTTACTAGCCACGTATCTAGATAACGATTGGTGTTATTGGCATCGAACCTTGGGGTTTAAGTATGCTTTTATTATGATTATTATGTTTTCTTTATATGTTTTTAGTCTTTAACTTTATTACTATGTAAATTTAAATTGATATCTATCCGCTATTAATCGAGTAACTTTTACATTTTCAAGGCTTGTCATTATTGCCAATTATAAATACCTCTTATATCTTTAGGTATAATAAATTGTATATATTCATTTTATTATAAGTATTGTTGTAAATAACATGTCCAGTCATGGATTGATTGGTATGCTGTATTGTAGCAACCCAATGTATTTGGGCAGCATGGCAAAATAAAACATTTCTCTCTTGATTTGATGGTAAGTTAATTTTGTTATGTAAAACAGAAAAATATTTATCTATTTTTTTTTATTGAGAGTGACAGCAGTATTAAAACTAAAAAAAAATCAATAGGTAAATGTGAACAATGAACCATGTGACGTATGCAGATAGTTACTGTAGCTTGCACTAAAAAAACGTGTCTATATTAAAAGGTCAGGATGCCATTTTCTTTTCAGTCTCATAAGTCGTTGAAGTGGAAGCAAGGTTAGAAACTAGAGGGTTTTTGAAGATATATGAGACTTATTAGAAAGGGCTAAATCGGAAATGTTCTATTAGGATGTGAACGTGGCCTCTTACATTGTGAGCGGAACAACGCCTTAAAGTTTATGAAAATAAAATATTTGGACCGCAGAAGGATAAGCTAACTGAAGAATTTGGAACGCAACACAACGCCAAATTGCATGAACTATCGTAAATGTAATCAGGTGATAGTATGACGGCGAATAAGATAGTAAGGATATTGGGTTTAGTAAAATTCTCAAGCCTTTTATTAATATTATCTACCCTCTAAAAATTCAGTAAAATTTAAGTCAGTCCCTCCCTGATTGGAAGATATGATTATGATTTTTTATGGATTTACTAATGAAGATAGTATATAACATTTATAAATTACTAGAATATAATCCTCGTGGTTTACTTTGATAACGACCATCTACATTTAGATTGGAAAAGGGTTGTGACTATAAAATTAATTATACAGTCTCGTCAAGGATTCGGGGCAGGTGTCGTGAAAGCTGTCAGTCGATGAGGCTTATTGGTTATTGGAGACATTTTAATGAAAGTACGTGAATATTCATTGGTTATTGGACGTTAGTGGAGTAGAATACGCAATTTACTTTCTCGACCTTCTCTTTATCAGCTGTGTCCGTCCTTGGATAATATAGTTGTCGCCTAGCCGAGGTTGCGGTTTATTGTCTGAACTTTTTTAAATGTTTGTTTTACTACCCAAGGGTTATGGCGTATCCGAACAACAAAGAATCGTAATGAATAAATTACGGGGGCTGTAACTTGGATTCTAAATTCTTGCAATTTACCCGAAAGATGTTATTTGAGATGACTAAAAAAAAAATCGGGAAGTTTAAGTGTGTGAGAGATATTTTATGTCTCTGGATTTGATGAAGGTTTCCTCTTTCATAACAATAAGAAAGTATTAGGTGAAATGAATATACTAAAAATAACAATTTATTTTATTTAAATACAATATTGATCCTTTTTCTCAACTTTATTCTTTTTAAAAACCTTCCAAAGTGGTTAGTACAAATTTTAAATTTAGGAATGAATTATACAGAAGAAATCATATGGGACAAAGGCAATTAGCCGGCATTTTTAAGAATTTTAAAAGAAAAAATGACAACAAAGTAAAGGTATCCTTGAAAATGACCTAAGTGGTTACACTAAACGTTGGACCTATATTTCTCAAACAAGAATATATTAATAAAAATTAATCTAATAACAATTTATATTATAATCTAAATAAAAATATACTATTTATAACAGTAGTATATTAGTGAGGATGAATCATAATCTATCTATCATCATTAATCATAAACTGCTTAAAAATTGAAGTGGTCTATTTATAACAATTCAGATACCTCTATTTTGTAAACATTTCAATTTCCTTAGGGTATTGGGTTTAAAAAAAGGGATCTAAACGAGTGTTGAAAGATAAATTTATTTATTTATTAAAATTATAAGTCAGAAAACATCAAATTTTAATTTTAATATTTAAAAATAATAAAGTTTTTTTTATTTTTAAACATCAGTAGCAAGATGCCGGACCTTATCTCAGGTTTATCTCTGGGTGGTAAAATATCCGTAGATGGTTATGCTAATCTACTAATAGATATTTTAACTACTGTTACCTGAAGAGGTTGAGCAAACTATAAAACTAAATACAACTAACTGTATTGGTAAAAGCTAGTAAAGAACCAGATCTTGAAATGAATACTGATATAACAGAATATAAGGTTAGCAGCAAACAACGACAACAATTGAGGTGGTTAGAGGTATCCTAAATATGGGAGGAAATAAATTTGAATTGGCAGAGAAATTTAAGTATTATAATTGGAGTTTACGGTGACTTAGAAAAACCAAATTAATGAGGAAATAATTGCAGGAAATTTCGGTTTCGATATCGCTTAGATTTTTCGCCTTTTTTCTATTTCAGGCAATTTTTAAATATTGCTGGATTTAACTATCTTTAAGTCTTCTCTTCTCGTTTTAAACTAATATCTCAAAAGTGATATAGAACTGTTGCTTTAGGGGGGCTTAATGGAGTGGGTCCGGCCGGGGTGAATTGCCTTTTTTTTTGTGTTTTGATCTCCTCTTGTAGAGACACATGTATATCGACCAACCTACTCGCTATAATTGTCTGTTTGAAAAGTCAAATAAGTATGGCTACCGCGGAGGGTGGGAGAAGAGTGTTTCACGCCGTTTTGCAATTTCAGGCGCTTCTTAAATAATGCTCGATTTAACGATCCTGAAGTCTACTTGTCCCATTTTAAGCAAATATTTCAAAAGTGATATAGGACCGTCGCTTTCTAGGGGTTTTAGCATTATAAAATTCAAAGATCGTCCACTACAACAAAATTACCACTCAAAAACTCCTTAAAATGTACTCCACTTACGAAGAAGGAAACAGTACAGAATCAAAATATATATTGGTATATATATTCATGCTAAAAAACATAAATTCAGAAATAGGAGTTATGGGGGGGGGGGGGAGGTAATGTCTTAGGGGCACGGTTCCGGCAGGAATGGATGGCCATACGCTCTCTGCCCAAAAACTTATAAGAATTCATAAAATTACTATCCTTTCCACGGTAATTTACATGTGTTAAGCTTAGCTTCTTGCATTAAGTAAAAAACACTGGTCCAACGTGTAGGTCCGAGGGTTAGGTAGAAACGTAGGAAAGAGAATGCGCCAAGAGTGATCTTGTGAATTTAGATTTGAACGGGCGTCATAGTGCATCAGTAGTGGTTTCGACATCGAACCTTCCGGTTTTTATTATTATGATTTGTGATTGAGTTTCCACCTATAATTGTGGCATAGATATCAAACTGGGTATCAGTATACTTGTTAAAGTATAATGTTTGATCACCAGAAAAGAGATAGATAAACAAATTATATGGTCCTTTAAATGAAAATTACTTACAGAAATAAAAAAAAAAATTGATAGCCCCAAATTGTTGATCAGCACTAATACATAGTGCTGTAAGCACATAACGATATAAGGCATAGTGTAAATTTTTTTTTATAAAAATCTTATATTTTATTAGGATTATAATGCTTATCAACAATTGGTATGAGTAAACAGTGATGAAAGATCTACTGTAAATCATTTGAAAGACGTATGATAGAATTTAATCATAATTACTGTAAACATGTTTTCGTAACAAGATACTTGGCATAAATAAGAAATTTGGCACTCTCGAAATCAATTATTAAATGTCGATTAAAATTAAAACGAATTAAATTTTGTTTCTAATTTGAAATATTTTTATCACAACATAAAAAAAAAATAGTAAAAATAAAACTTGGCGATGAGTGATTTTAAATCAAATTTTATTTTTAATATCTGCATATCAATAATTTTCTCTAAGAATCTACAGATTTAATTAAAATAAATTAAATAGCAGTTATAATATTTCTCAAGCATTAAAAAAATAAAACAACAAAAATACTTATTACAGTGACTTGTATTTATTTATAAGATCTATACATCTGTTGGCTTTATTAGAATTTGCTTTCTGCTTAAGCGATGAAACAATATGCTAGAAAAGGAGAGGGAATATTTTTATTGACTTAAAAATAATATAAAATTCATTTTTGGTCAATTAGGGGAAGGGTTTTTCGTCCAGGTTTCGAATAGATTATCTAAGTAAATAAAACTAGAAGTATTGCTTGAGATGAGTTTAATTTACTCATAATGTCACTGCACAATTTATTATCAATAATTAAAATGAGTTTGAAAAAGTATATTCCAAAGTAATTTTTAAATCGATTATTAATTACCTCGATTACTAATCGATTCTTTTGCTGTTGGCAATTGATTAATTAAAATATAAGATGATTTTACTTGTTTAATTGAAAGTATTTTTGTTATTTAAAGGAATTCATAGGAAATCACATAAGTAATTTAAAGGTTCATGAAATGCTGAAGGGTGTAAGTGGGTTAAAAAAAATCACTCCCTTATAACTATTACTGTATTAGTATTTTCGCATTTTTAAATTTTATTTTATTTTATATTTAAGAAATTTATTTATTTTTCGACTCCGCAAGTATATCATTTAGTAAAATATAAGCCATCTTCATTAACAGCTTAGCTGTTAATTACTTCTCTTTGTGTAGCTGACTCATTAAGATTTATAGGTGGTAGCTTAATTGCTTTACGCCTGGAGGTTAATGAGATGTGTGTCTTTTTAGGTAAGCTTTCTTCTAATGAGACATGTTTCATTCTTGAGAGGATTTTCAAACTATTGGAATTTTCTTCGCAAAATATTACAAACAAATCTATTATTTGATCATTTATTTTCATAACTTATAAACATTTAAGTTATATTTCTAAAAAAATAAATCTAGTGATTTTGTCTTCTTTTTTAACGATTCCCCACATTCGGTCAAGTAGGAAATATTTTATTTTATCAAAGAATATACTTTTGTTAATGATTTATTATATTATTTCTTCTTATGTTTGTTTGACACATTGTTTAGAATATATTAAGAACTTCCAAGTACTGAAGATGGAAAAAATAATACAAATTTTGAGCAAGAGATTAATAATCACAGTCTATTCTATCCTAAACAAAATGCGTTTATAAATCAACGAACCACCATTTATTGAATAGAGCAAGGTTTTTTTTTTTTTTTTCTTTGGTTTTTGTAAGTCGGTGCTATAACCCAGCTACTGGTCATGCCCTTGTAAAAAAACTTGTACCGACGCCAAACAGTTAGTGATATCTTGAATATCAATATCATCTCAGCTTTGGTCTCCCTCTTCTCCTTGTCGAATCAATTGCCTGTGTTAGCAATATTTTTGGCATTTCTTCACCCGCCTTATCGGTGATATCCGCTGAATATTTTAAACTTCTCAACTCCATTGTCCTGAAATCTAACTCCCCAATGCATTTTATAGCTCCTTGTTAGTTCGTCGCATCCATTCTTCTCACACTTTTACACTTCCGTTAGGTCAGAACAGAAATTTTCTTGAGAAAATCAGGAGCCTTAGATGTAGTAAACACTCTGAACCGTACAGAAGTTCGGAGCGTACCAAGGTTTTATAAAGATAAAGCTTGGACTGTTTTATTAATCTTAAGCGGCACACTAGAGTTATTCTCCTACTTATCTCAAGATCGAAGTCATTATCCTGGGTGACCACAGATCACAGATAATAAATTCCCCAACTTGAATCTCTGAGGTCCAACGGTTACTGTCTTAACTGATTTCGGAACCTCCTCAATAGGTGACTATTATAATATTTTATGTTATATGTAATTAAATTGTTTTATTACTGATCAATCTGTTTCTAAAGGAAAAGTAATATAATAACTGAAATCAAATTTTATTTTTTCAAAACTTTTAATTCACTACAACATTAGTCATTACAATAAAAAAATAAAAAATAAAATGTAAAAATAAATTACTTGACTTAACAATTATAATTAATACAGTAATCTTGACACATTAGTTTCAATTACTTCCTTTTTTCTTTTTACTGTTATAACTTTTATTATAATAATTACTTTTTAAACTATGTTACTAAATACTAATTAGATTTTTTTCTGCTATAAGTCATATTATTAGTATATCGTTGCTAATTATACCCTCATTGGAATTGGAAAAAAGTTTATAATTTGTATACCAATTTTATAAGTGATTATGTACTAACTAGTTTTTCATTATTTTGGTTTTTGACTTTCCATTTTCAAGGAACTAATATAAGTTTTTCAATAAACATCTTTTCATCGACTTTCATCGATCATCTATAAGGTATAATAAATAAATAAATATATATATATATATATGTATGTGTATATACATATACTTGTATATACACATACAAACACACACATTTAAAAAAAAATCTGTGGTTTAATGTAAGAATAATAAATGCCAAATTTTCTCACACGTAATTAAAAAATAAATAAAAAAAATAGAATATAATAAGCTACAAACTGATTATTTTGATCATTCTTTTATTTCAGTTTATATAATTTGTAAGAAAACCTTGTAATCTTCCTTTCTAAATTTGACATTGCTTATGCTTGTATCAAGCCAACAAAAATTACTGATGCTATAAAAATTTTCGTTAGCCAGTATTAATTATTTTCATATAACCATATAAACCAGAAGTTGTATAATTCTTTAAATTGAATTATAGCCTACTTTCTGGCTAAAATTTCTTGCGATATATAATTTTAAAGTTGAATATTTTTTATTTTCATTGATTATTGATTATTGAAAAAAAATTAATTTGTACTCCTACAATCCATGAAGGTTCAATGGTGCAGTACTTTCTAAGGAAGTACTGTTTTTAAAACAAAGGTTATAAAAGGAGCTGTTTTTTTCACGCTCAACCGCTAGATTTTTCCCCAGTTAAGGGTACCTATTTTATGAGGCTGTGTTAACCCTGAAGGGCTACCGAACTCACAGGGCTGACTCAGGGCTACAGTGAAATAGATAATAACTATCTGCTACATCCGGATTCGAACTTGGGTCGTTGGAGATAGCAGTACTCTCCACCTGCTATTTACTGGCCTTGGAGAATAATTTTACTTCCAGGTTGAAAAATAAAGTTTTAATTTTATTTTGAATTGGACGTATTCCTAAGATTTTACTGTCTCTTCTGTGGTTCTCCTACAGACTGTCCTGAATATAGTTGGATAGTCACGAAGTAATCCCAATCAACAGTGTAATGTATCGAATAAGTCAAATAAAAAATAAAATTAATCATTTTTTGTCAAATGTGTCATTATTAAAACAAGGCAGCGATATGAACATCTATGCCGGTTTAACTTAAAGGTAACAATCCGAAGTTCCTTATTCAATTTAGTCAGTTCCATCTCTTTTTTATTTACTTTATTAGCGTTATCTTGTTTGATGAATTCCTACTGTCCAAATACCTGAATTCTGAAATATATTTTACAATAAAACTATGAGGAATTATGAATAGATTTTCATTTACAGTTTTATTTTCTTATGATATCAAAGAGAAATTGAACAGGAGATGTTTCAGAGGAAATGAATGTGAAATAAAATTAATCTTTATTCTGAAACTTGCTGCCGAATAAAATTGAAGTATCTTTTTATTTATATATAATCGTTGTGGACGGAAGAGATAAAAAAAAAGAAAAGAGGGAATATTGAATGCGATCATTTCTGTAAGTGCTCTAGAACATATTTTAGGAATTTAACTTCTTCTTCCTTTTTTTTTTTTTTTTTTTTTTAACAGAACTTTTTACAATGAACGATTCCGTGCATAATATTTGAGTGGCCAAGTATTGATGGTAGGGAAGAACGGGAAGATTTTTTTTCTTCTTTATCTGCTCAGTTTTTGTTGAGCTTAACAAATTGTTCGCCTCCCTCTGTGTTGTACTGAATGCGTTATTCATTACATTTTTAAACATATCGTTCAATATGAAAATAATTGTAGTGAATAGAATACTTTGTTTATCTGCTTCGCTATTAAGATTAGCTTTTAATTATGATATTCATGTAGTATAGAACAGTTGTAAAATTTAATACTTTATATGTAATGATTTCTTAATTGTAAAAACATTAAAATATTATTAATTGTATGGATTGGATTAAAAGGGTATTTAAGAGTTAATATCATTCTGGGATTGATGTATTAATTAACTTTAGTTTATTATGTATCGTTTATATTTTTCTACACTTAAAACATCTGTATAGATCTAGATTAAACATTTTTACTTATTATTTTTCAGATAAATATAATAACTAACAGAAGTATGTTACCATCTTTGAATACGGGATGCCCGTAAATGGTGGGCAATATTCATACAGGTGATAGTAGAACTTAAAGCAATAAAAACTTTCGTATAGTCTGAAAAATGTTTTATAGAAAGCTGTTAAAAAAAATAAATGAAATCCCTGATAACGTTATTTAGCCACTTAAATACCCTCTTAATGATAGACCTTTCATTGAAAATATTAAAGAATTTTAGATTAATTTTCGATCTACTAAAAAGATGTAATAAATAAAATGTTTATAAATAATCTGGATTATCTCTATAGGAAGTTTGGTTAGTCAATTCCTAAAAAAATTTTCTTTTGAGGTTAATGACTTCCAATTTATTGAAATTTTTTAAAGTAAAAAATCACTAAGTTAATGTTAAATACAAAGCAGGACATGTAAAAAACAGGGAGGTAACCATACATCACACTAGACATGAGATAACGTCCAAAGAGGTAGTAAGAATATAGAGTGATGGCTGTGCTAAGGAGTAGTGAAGATGCACAAATTATGACATGATTTCTTAGAAGAAATTATGAGGTGAATATAATTGTGTGAACTATAATGAATAGAGATGGACATTGGTGTTATGATAGTTTTGTTATTGTTATAGGCTTAAGGTGCATGAATATGGGACAGTGGTCCCGAAACGTTGTGTACCATGTGGTGATAATTTTAATAAAAAAGTTCATTAAATTGGAAGTCATTAACCTCAAATGAAAAAAAAAAAATTTTTAAGAGTTTATAAATAAGTTTATCTGAGCAAGACTAAAATGCTTCCTCTATAATTCTGAGACCGATGATTCCTAATCCTAAGGGTATTAAGTATATATGGTTCAAATTATTTTATTTTATAATTTTGAGATATAATTATGATTTTTAAGAAATTTATACCTATGTTAAAACAAATTTATTAATTTTTAGAAAAATATAACTAAAAACCAGTTTTTTTTAAAGAGGTTTATCCCTTTACTGTTAAATATTCCGAAATAATTTATTAGAGATTTGTATATTTGAAGCATTGCAATTAATTTATCAAAATTTCCTCTAACAAATTCATTTGATTTTTAATAATGTGAACTGCTAAATCCTATTAAGGGTTAGTGAACTTTGTTAGGAAGAACTTTTTTTTAAAGAAATGTTATAGATACAAGGACGTGATTGTTTCAAGATATTAGGGTTACCCTCTTTATAGTGGCTGGGTGGACCTCAATAGGGCTCCCGAACCCACAGCATTAACGGCTACAGTAACAGAATAAATAATCACAGCCGGATTAGAGTCCGGGCCCTTGGAGTTCTCATAGCCTTACACACTGAGCTGTTCCACTCCCTTAACTAATTGTCTCACTGATATACTTTAGTGTACTGATATGTTATGATGTGTATAAAAAATTGATAAGGTTAAATATTTGACTTCAATTGAACTTTCGCAAAATATTTGTTTGTATATAAAAAACTTTTTTATACACTACTATAAAAAAAAGAAAAAAAGAAATGCAACTAACCGTAAGCGACTTGAGAGAGCTTCCCATGGGACAGCAATGATGCTGCGTCTTTCGAAATATCCCTGCGCGAGGAAGTCATGCATCATAATGAATCCGTGTGCATTGTGCATTGAGGATGTAGCGCCTCGGATATAGAACCCTTTCATGTCCGTATGGAACTCCTTATGCAGGCCACTCTATGCGAGCATGACCGCTACCTTATGCGTCAAGTTACGGAGAGACCAAGAATTAAAATTAAAATTAGGTGTATATCCTGTACTAAGCGCTCCCTGCCCGAAGGGAAATCTGTCTTACTGTATTCCTTAGGAATATGATTTCGATATATGAGTCTTTCCATTCAATTGCTACACTCAACTTATTCATCCACAGTTCAGAAGATTTATCCAGAAAAAAAATAGCTATAGCTCATCGTTCGGAGTTGCGAAATTTGGTAAATTTGTATTATTATTCAAAGGTAAATTCTTTAGTCTATTTTAAATTTGGAAAAATAAAGATACAAAATTGAAATTCGGGACCAACGAGTTTATCTGAAAAATTATGAATTAATCATCAATTATTCTAACTACTATGGAATATTTTAACTGTATATTATCGAAACATTTAATAAATTATTAATGGAAGATTATTGATTGACCGTGTGTATAGGTGAATGGAATATGGTCCGGGTGTGGTCAAAAAAACTCAAATAGTAAATGATTATACTATTTAAGTTTTTTTGACCTCACCCGGACCATATTCAATTAATAAATTATTAATATTTAATTAGAAAAAAAATGCCTGGATCTTATTTCATAGTTCGCAAGATTACAGTTTTATCTGTAAAGAAATATTCCATTTGAAGGTTCTATTATAATATCAAATTGATTCCTTTGGCATTAAAAAAATAATAATTTTTCTAGTGTTTGAGTAATAAACTCGAATAGAAAATAAATAAAAGAAAAGTGATCATATAAATTTATATTTACATTTTTCCTCTTAAATTTATCCCTTAAAAATTTATATTTAAAAAATAATAAGAAAATTGTGAGCAGGAGACATCAAACCATCACTAGAATTGTATATTTTCTGTATTTCTGTTTGAAAATTGTGCTGTGAATGTGTTGTTGAAGCCTTAAAAACCGTTATAAAATAGGAAGGAAAAAGAAGAAAATTGAGACCCTTAAAATGCAATGCTGAATCCCAAGCTTAGTTCAAATAAAATTTTTCAATCTACTAATTCAATTCGGGCGGTCATTAGATTTGTGCGAAAACATATTTGAAAATGCTGAAATTTTGAATGTAATTCATTTCCATTTACTTAGTATGGTATCTACCAATAAAAGATCCACACATATCGAATTTCAGCTCATTTAATCCAAACACTGGGATTACCCAAATGTAGCTGGAAATATATTTACGTATTTGTGTATCCGTCTAAGACCCACAGATGTCTTCTAGTATATCGATTCATAAACCGTATCCCCTCCGGACCCTTTTTGGTCTAAAAACATTTCGCGGCCCCCTTTTTGGGATTCAAGAATTTTTCGGCACCCTTGTCGACCTTAAAAAATTTTAAATTGACTCTACTATGTATTTTAAAACTGTTTGTAGGAAAACAAGAAAAAAACATTGAAAAGTACATACTGGAATGCATTGTATATTTGTTATTTTAATTTAATTAAAAAAAAAAAAATATTTTGAGAAAGTAACATTCGTTTGCGGCCCCTTTGGCAAAACCATGTAACCCTTTGAGGTCACGGCACCCACTTTGCTGTCTTAAAGTTATAAAACAGACTTAAATTCTACGCTTTTTTGAGGAAAATATAAATGTTTAGAGCATAATGGACAGAAAAACCCAGAGCAATGGACTTAAATATCACAATTTCTTTTAGTGAAGTAAGTTTTGTTTTTCGCTCTTAAATCACATTAATTGAAAATTTAAATATGGAGCAAAAGAATAAATAGTAGTATAAAATATTTTATTTTATAATGAAGTAGGAATTTAAAGAAATCATCAAAATCATGGAAAGCTGCCTATTAGAAACAAGAGATATTGTATTCTTTATGTATAAAAAAACTATAAAATTAAATTTTGTTTTTAAAAAAATTCTGTTATTGGACTTTTTTGTGGAGGCATATTTTTTAAGTAAATTATATTTTTTATTTGAATAAGAACCTAAAAATAGTTTAAATTTATAAAAATGATTGTTGTATTAGACGCAACTGCTCGTATGCAAAGGAAGTAAGAAATAAGAATGTAAGGGCCAAATTTTAATCATTTAATTACGAATTATGATTTTTGATTTTGAAATTTCCCTATTTTCCTAATCCGTCGTTTATGATACAGTGTTATGCACAAAGGAACAGAACTGAGATCTGCTTAATATTAAGGATCGCACAACTCCTGAAACCCGGTTCGAGAATGGAATGTGGGCAGAGTAATTTATCTTGTGAAGGAACCAACCAATAGAAAGTCGAAAATCAGGGCTTCTAGAATACCTCCATCATAGCGAATATTGTTATTGTTTAGTTGTTCAATTATTTAAAAAACCAATTAGAATAAACATTTTTAAACTAATTATTAAAATTATTTTAATAACACTAGTTGATTTACCGTTGTATTTGTGATGGATTTAAACTAATTATTAATTTCAATTGGAACTAATCATTATTTTAATAATTATCTTCTATGGATTTAATTACAGCTACAAATTAATTTATATCTAGATTTGATAGAAAATATTTCTTGATTAACTCTTTTGTATACCTTATAAGCTTTATAGAGTCTTCTAGAATTAAATAAAAATCTATCGTATTCTGGTTACAAATTTTTATTATTATGACGTTTCGACCTCTGTTTTAATCATTATCAAAAAAATTTTACAAATGATTAATTGATTTTTGTATTCAATATAGCATGCTACTGTAATATTGTTATGGAATGTTTTTATCCCTCTCTCTCTTTTTTTTTTATTATAATTTTGTGTTGTCATGTATATATTTTTTACTTTATCCATTTTATTCTATATTTTCTCTAATACTTTATCCTTTCTGTTTTATTTATTTTTTTTATTTATATATATATGTATATATAATTTTTTTTAATTTATCCAATATAATCTATATTTATCTCTTTAATTCTATCCGTTTTATTTTATATTTATCTCTTTAGTTTATCTATTTTATTTAATATTTAAAATTTTTATTGTATCCGTTTTATTTTGTATTTATCTTTTTTATTTTATCCATTTTCTTCTATTTTTATTTATCTCATATATCTCTATATCATTTTGCCCAAATACCCATATCTTGGTAGATTGTATTATTTCAATCTATTGGATGAGGAAAATTGTTGAGGTTTTTCAAAGTGGGAACGAATCTTTTCCTGGGCCCCCTCACTCTCGAGTATTTGACGTAAGGCAAGGAATAAACCAGGCGATTGGAGTGCTAACCATACTTTCTCCCGATATTACCGTTAGATCAGGAGTCCCAACAGTACTTTTTCTCTTGGCCCTTCGTAGGATGTTTGAAGACTGTTAATGTTATCTAGGACCCTAATGAGGATATCCCGTTAGAATTTTTTTTTTTTTAAAGATTTCTACAAAACGATGAAAGCTTCATTTTATTTATTTCTAAAAAAATGTATTTATCATCAGAAACAATGAATTTACATTATAGGTTACGAATTAGCATGGATTACACAGTTTCACTGCTGATTCATTTAAAATTATACTTCATAAAAAAATGTTATATTGTATACATTTTGTCATAACTATACAAATTGAATTATTTTTTAATTTTTGTTTATTTTATTTTCCAGATCTAAAGGAATTTCTCAAACTTGACTGCTAAAGAAAATATCAAGGTGATTTAATTATTTTCTTTTATATTTAAGGATATCTTGGAAAAAAACCAATGAACCATAAAATTGTTGATAAATATATACTCATAAATATACAAAATTAGAAATTATTTGATCGATTTTAGTAAAGTTAAGGTTATTTTGTAAATTAAGATATTGAATACCGAGCTTATGCACGACAGTTTTCAGGTTATATCCGTGTTTGAAAGAAAATAATTACACTAAATTAATAATTCATTAATTAATCACAACTGACAATCATAATTTTAATCACAGATCGTGTTGATTTGACAAATTTATTTAATTATTTTAGTTATAATTCCAACTAAATTCAGTGGATTTCAGTATACCATATTATTATTACTAATCACAAAATATCAGCAATAAAATAATTAGAAATAAAGAATAAATTTTATTATACTAGAATTCTTATTCGGATTTATTCGGAAGCTTTTTATCATCCGCCATTATTTCTTATCATGTCGTGTCATGTATGCATTGTTAAGGTTCAATTTTAAATAATTTAAAGTATCAATTAATCTGTTAACTTTGATTTTAAGATTAATAGTTAAATTCAAATAAATTAAATAAAAATCTTTTAATTCCCTTAAGTCAAATTTTCAGAGACAATGGCTATGAAATTAAGTAGTCGTCCAAATTAGATAGAATTTCCATTAGATTTTCTTAATATTTAACAAAGAAACATACAATTTAAGGGATTAAAAGAAACACTTGGCAAACATTAGTACAGGGTATATTTATAAAAAAAATGTAGTTGATTAATTTTTTTATTGAAAGAATTAACAGCGTGGTATACTAATTGGCTTGAATAAGAGGAATAATGATTAATTGATTTTCTTGTTCTTCAATGGTTTTTGAGAAAATCGTGCAGGTTGTGTTGCTACTTTTGAAGACTGTTTTAGAATTTTTTAAAATAAAATTAATTAAAATAAATTTATTACCGGCAATAAATTATAAATTAATTTTAGTTAATGATAGTTTTTTTGATCTCATTATTAACTGATTTTACTGTAATACAGTATAAATTTCGTAATCAATATGTTTAAACGTTAAGGTTTTGGATTTATTTTGAAATTGACGTGTTCCGAAGATAGTATCGTAGACAGGAGATTATTTCATTACAGTAGTCCCTCTATAGACTGTTTCAAAGCTAGTTGGGTAGTTAAAAAGTGACCACACTCCATGCTACAATCTGTAGTATACGTAAAATAAAAAATAAATATTGTCAGATGTTTCACTATACGAGCAAAACAGTGATGTCTTTTATTATTCTTTTAATAGTTTTTGTATGGAAATGAAATATGTGATATTGAAAAAAATAATGCCTAAGGATTTTAAGGGGTACGGTAATAGTACAAGAGCCCAAGAGGAGAAAAAAGGCAGGTATCTCACCCCAATTTTTGATTACTTTAATGAAAACTATGTATAATTAATAGTAAAAATTGATGAGTCTGCTAAGTATAGGTATAAAAATTGCGGCTGTTTCAAAGCAATAAAAAAACTAATTTTTCATTTGGAGCTCTATATCTTAAAAAGTAGGAAAAACACAAGAAAACCTAAGAGAAAGTCATTTAAAGAAGAGTAAGTTTGCTAAAATATGAGCCCTAATAGAGTTATTTACGTTAAATAGTTTTCGAGATATAGCTTTTTAAAAAGCAACATTTCATAAAAATGTTGTGTGGGACGTACTGAATGATCAGTAGTTAGTGAATTTATTTTGAAAAATTTATATCTCAAAAACCATTCGACGTACAGATGTCTATTAGCACTCAAATTAAAGCTAGTTTAATGATCTATAATGTAGTTTATGATGTTTATCTTTGTAGGAGTAATATTTTACATGAAAATTGCTAAAATAAATTGATTTATAATTGTTCGGACAAATTTTCATTTGCCAAATTTATATTCATATGTGCATATCATTATAGTACCCCTACGAAGATTAACTACTTTACAGTAAGTTAAATTTCCTTTATTTTGAGTGTTGGCAGACATATGTGCCTCTTATGGATCTAGAGATATATTTTTTCAAAAATCCAACATTTTATACCAACAACTAGAAATTAACATTTTGTGAGTTTATTTTGTCAAATATCATAAAAACTACTACTCCTACAAAGATAAACACTATTAACTATTTTTAGTAAATTTAACTATTTAATTTGAGTGTTGGCAGATATCAGTACGTCCAATAGTTTTTGAAATAAAGTTTTTCATAAATCAAACATATTTTCTGAACAACTATAAATCAATTTATTTTAGCAAACATCATGAAAACTACTTTTCCTACGAAGGTAAAGGTCATAAACGTCTTTATAGTCCATTAAACTAGCTTTAATTTGAGTGCAAATAGACATCTGTACGTCACATCGTTCCTGAGATATAGATTTCTCAAAATAAATGCACTAGATTAGATTTGTAAGACATTTTGCTTTTTAAAAAGCTATATCTCGTATTAGACGTAACTTTTAGGGCTTTTATTTCAGCAAATTTACTCTACTTTAAATAATATTCTCTTAGATTGTCTAGTGTTTTTGGTAGTTTTTAAGATGTAGAGCTCCGAATGAAAAAATAATGTTTTTTTAAGGTTTTGAAACAGCCACCATTTTTATTCCCCTTACCTATACTTGGCAGACTCATCAATTTTGACTAGTAATTATACATAGTTTTCATTAAAGTAATCAAAAATTGGGGTGGGATAACTGCCTTTTTTCTTCCCGGCTCTTGTACTATATTTATTTAGCTTAATGAATAATGAAGGTAGTGGGAAACAGAAATGGACATTACAAGTGATTTTTTAGTACTGAAAGGTAAAAAAATAATACCATAAATTATAATTAAAATGATATTCATGCACCTTATCGAAAATTTATTCAAAATGTCAATTAATTTTTATGTAGATACACGGGCAATTTTTAAACCGTTCCGCACCGGTGGCATACGAAGCTTTTTCAAATAGTTATTTTGGTCCAATTTAATACATCTAGGTTTGGTAGTGTAGTAAGTCAGGATCTTTTAATCCTATGAAGATAAGATACAAGAATTAGGCTCGTATGCCTTATCTCAAAACAAGTATTTGTAAACAGTATTACTGTTGACTCGTTGTTAAATTTTGAACTATTTATTACCAACTCTCTAAATAAATAATATTTTCGATGTTATTAAATTCCTTTAGGCAATTGAGCCTATTTGCCCACGTTCTGCCGCCATCATAAACTAGCCCGGACCAGGAACGCTTTGAGCGAGAATTGAGCCAGTGTAGCGTTGCCGATTATGCCGGCCCATTGGGCATTAATCTGTTAAAAGAGGCGTAAAACTATAGGCAGGCTCCTTAATCTCCAATCCTCCCCTCGCTTACTTTTATTTTAACTTTCCTCTAAAGTCTTTAATACGATTCGAATTAAAACTAAACATTTAGTGATTTCACAAACCCGGTATCATGATAATCCCCATGAGCCCAAGAGGGAAAAAAAGTTATTTCACCCCAATATGTTATTACATTAATGAAAACATTATTAATTTTGACGTTAAGAGTCAAAATTAATGACCCTGTCAACCGTGGTAAGAGTAAGTAAAAATTGGCGGCTGTTTCAGAAGTTACTAAAAATTCTTTCAAGTTATATGAAATTAGAAAAAAGTTAAATTTTTACCTAGACCATACAAGAGATACAGTAAATACCATTAAAAAGAAAATATGAAAGTATTTATAAAGTTGACACCTTCTGAAGTGTATTTCATACAAGAAAAAAAAATGTATCCTCATTTTTTATTTTGAGCTTCATATGCTTAAAATACAGTAAGATACCTAGGAATTCACCTAGATCGCCGCCTTACCTGGACACCATATCAGCATCAAACTAACTCAAACCTATGCAAGGTTAGCAATGCTATATCCTATCCTAAACAGAAATTCCAAACTTTTTTTTTTTTTTTTTAATAATTTATTTATTGATATTTACAACTGTATACACATATATACAACAAGTAAATTTGCTGTAGGTGACATAGTAACATGATAAAAACATGTGGAGAATCTACCCACTGATAGAACTCCAATAACATTTCTAGAGAAGAAGATCTCGAGGCCATCTTATTTTCAGACGCCTAGGAGGATTATTAGGTAATGAAGGAGAAGACAGGTTAGAAACAAGTGGATTTGGGTGGTTGAGAAGTTTATTATGGAAGGAACGGTATCTGGCTCTGGCCAAATCGGCAACATTAAATTCCAAACTAAAACCAGAAACAACTGTTCTTATATTTAAAACAATTCTCAGGCCACTACTGATGTACGGCTGTGAAGTCTGGGGAGTGGCATCCTTTACGAAAAGGAAAAAAATCTTTTAAAAATAAAGTCCTAAGAATCACAGTTAATGCTCCTTGGTTCATAAGAAATAGCCAATTGCACCGCGAATTACATATGGAGTCAATAGAGGATTACATAAAAAAACGGTTCATGAAGTTCCACTCCCAGTTGCCGACAGTTAAAGGAGCAGTGATCTACAACCTGGGAAACCCAACCTCAACCCGAAGACTGAAGTCCAGACTGCTGCAGGACATTCTGTTATAAATTTTAATAAATATAAAATTAATTCATAGCCACACTACCTCTATTTTACTTATTATTATTACTCATTTTATTTATTTTTTTTTCCTCTTTTCTTTTCTCGTCCTTTTTTCAAATTAACTTGTTTCTTTTTACAATTAGAGGGCAATTGTTTGTTTTATTTAAGGGTACCAATATCATTATTTTTTTTTATTAATTTTACTTACCCCTTTTTTATTTAGAAGCATTATTCTTATATATTTATTTATTTTTTTAATATGAACATTGTATATAGTTAGGGGTGTCTTTTGTACGAGACTAATCCCTCCCCCCCATAATCAACTGTTAAAAAATATATATTTAATATAACGGTTATATCAACCATGTAAGGCCCACCAGGCCGATCTGGTATAAAATAAAAATAAAAAAAAATATGCTTGAACCTACAAAAATAAAAAACTTCATTAGAAGAATATTTTATGTAAAGTAGAGTAAAAATATAAGCTCTAATACAGCTCTTTTCATTGAATAGTTTCAAAGTACAATCCTTTTTATAAGGTAACATTTTTTTTCAAAGAAATAAAACCATCATTTTGCAAATAATTCATTATAAGTTTCTAATTATAGATCGTTATAAGCCCGTTAGTGATAAGTTATCAAGGCCAAGATAGTTCCACCGATGAGAAAATAACAAGGGACCTGATCTCACGAAAAATAGGCTAAGAGACGAAAGTGGTGTAACCTGTTCTTATATTTTCGACTGAGATATTTATAGATATATTTTTAGAATATGTGTAGATATATTTTTTTGTCTATTTATATCACATTCTATTTATTTGGCATTCCGGACGAATATTTGAAGCATTTTTGGTAGCCGTTAGAGTAGATGACTCTGTAGTTCACACTTCGCAGTTTCAATTAAAAAAATTTAAAGGCGGCAGAACGGGTCTCTTTTGGTAAGAATATATGTTGCTATTATTTAGTGAATGTTACGAGAAATGTTAAGCTCTAATGCATAGTGAGATGTTTTGGAGACAGATTGAAGATGAAATTATGTTTGTGTAGGCTGGAAGGGATCATTTTGATACTGATATTATTAAGTTTTGGGGAATTAAAATTAGTGTTTATTTTTATGAAAAATCTGAAAGTGTTCAGCTACTATATTATATTTATATTCTATTATTATATTAAAGCTCTTCAACTAGAATTTAATGTGTAGAATAAGATTTTTCGTTAGTTTTTTAAGATAAAGGTCTTATCAGTCCCAAAAATCGATTCCGCTACATTACAAAAATAATCATAGTGTTCCTAAAGTGGGAACCTGTTGTACACTATTGGTGCTTTTGATTTTTTTGTACTGTCTTGTTGTACTGAGTTTGATATACTGTGTTGATATGATCTTGTTTGAATTTATTTACTAATGGTGGGGATATGATGTCCACTAATGAATAACCATGTTTCTACTGTAGAAACTTACAGTTTTTTCCCCTTAATTTTACTTTGCTGAGAGCCACAAAATATCTTTTAATCTTTCGTTTAACATTAAGAAGGTTAGTAAATGATGATAAAAAGACATGGTCGTGCCACTGTACTTATAAAAACGTGAAGAATAAGCAATTTTTTCGTGGATTAAATTAGTTGCTCAAGCTTAATTTCTCATTACTTTGGACAATCTGTCAGACGGTTTGAAAATACTATTGAAAGATCAAACGAAATAAAATGATGTATTTAACGATCATGATGGTGCGAAAGTTTTTTGTGCGTAACACATTCACTACAACTGTGTTGGCACAAAATTTATTTCTTCTAAAAGCCTACTAAATGGTTTCACCCAAGTTTTTAAATATTTGAAACAAGAAAGTTTTTCTAATGATCCAAATGACAGTACAGTATTTCTAATGAGCCAAATGACCTTCAGTGTTACCAAGATTGAAATTTTATTTTATTTCTAAATGAGGTTTTAGAAGAAAATAATTCAAAAACTTTTGAGGTTTGTTAACATGAAAGAATTTCGCAAGAATTAATGAACAATGTTCCACAAGGATGAGATCTGGGCAAATCAAAAAGTGGATAGAGGACTGGTGCTGTTTTACAAATATATTTCTAATGCTAGGTCGATAAGAAATGATATTCCTCAATCATTGATGATTCAAAGAAGAAAAAAGGATAAACAAAAATAATATTTCAGAGAATAATATTCATCAGAAGAGAATATTCCTAGTGTTCTTCTGGAAATACATATGATGAAGTTAGTTTTCTTAAGGAAGATGATAATAATGAGTTTTGACAGATTAATTAATTTTATTTGTTAGTTGACAAAATTAAAAAAAAATATATCAATCGAACACGGGCACTATAGTGTTGTCAAAAATGGCGCTCATTTGATAAAGTTACTGGAAGTGTTCACAATAATCAACGACCAGCAACAAGGAGTATGCTTAACGTTGAAGTAGAGGTCTCAACTTCCAAAACTTTTTTTTGGACAGAATTATTGATAAGATAGGCAATGGAAATGGCTGTGTAACGTTTGATAGTTGTCATAGTGAAACCATTGAAAACATCGGCGCAAGAGAAATAAAATCAGGAAATCAAATCGAACTCACAGATGCCAGAGAACCGCATGTACTACCTCTTGAATGTGTTGAAAACTGCGCTCAAAAATAATAAAATGAAGGCACTATGATAGAAGGATTTTTTTAAAAAATTTTTAAGTCAACTAAGTGAAAAAAACAAGGTTAAACTGTTGGTTCAATGACAGAATTAGTAGATGGTTACTTTTAACCCAATTAGCAGAATTCAAAATATATTTATAAGAGCTCATTAAAATGCTAACACATATAATAAAAGTCATGCCAAGACCTTTGTTTCTACTTTTTTTGCCTGTTGTTTTATTTTGACTGGATGAACTGAAGTAAGGAAAGAAGTACTTTTGAATAAGATAATTTATTTGAAATTGTACATATATATATACTTCTTTCCTTACTTCAGTTCATCCATTCAAAATAAAACAACAGGCAAAAAAAGTAGAAACAAAGGTCTTTTATTATATGTGTTAGCATTTTAATGAGCTCTTATAAATATATTTTGAATTCTGCTAATTGGGTTAAAAGTAACCATCTACTAATTCTGTCATTGAACCAACAGTTTAACCTTGTTTTTTTTCACTTAGTTGACTTAAAATTTTTTAAAAAAAATCCTTCTATCATAGTGCCTTCATTTTATTATTTTTGAGCGCAGTTTTCAACACATTCAAGAGGTAGTACATGCGGTTCTCTGGCATCTGTGAGTTCGATTTGATTTCCTTATTTTATTTCTCTCTTATTCTCTACCTAAAGGTGTCCACTATATGGTCATTTACTCTATTATTAGTTAATAATAATGAAAAAAGGTTTAGAAAACCCGGAGGGTTGATGCCGATACCAGTTGCTGTTTACACACCTGTATCTAATGACTACTGTTCAAAACCAAACGCGTTAAGATAAGTCTTGACACAATCCTCCCATTCGCGTTTTGGTCTACTCCTCGGAAATATACCAGTCGAATCAGTGTTTATTGACTTTTTAGTAATTCACTCGTACTAGAGTTTATACAAAAACCGACATTTTAGAAAACCGGTTTTCGAATAGTAATTTTTCCAGAAAACCAGTTTTAACCGGTTTCGAATTTTTATAAAAACATTTTTTGCTCGAATATTCTGTAGTAATTCGAACAAAAAATTTTAACAGAAAATTTAGAGTGATTAAAAGTAGTTTTTGACTGATATTATTTACTGATCAGTTTTATTGATAGTAAAATTTTTTTATGGAATTTAGTAGAACAAAGAAATAATAGTTGACCAGGATTAAATAATTTTAAAAACAATTATTCGTTGTTTATGCATAATTTTCACATATAAGGATTTAAGTAATTTTATAATAGTGGAACGAGTTATTCAGAAAAGGGTTCGAATAAATAAAAACAATATATTTTAATATTTTTATAATAACCATATTATTTTTTAAAAACCATGCTAATGTAAATGAAAGAAAGAAGAGAAGTGGTTAGTAAGAGTTTTAAATTTAAGAAAGAATTAAATAGAAGAATTTATAGATGGGATAAAGGGAACTAGCCGGCATTTTTAAGTTTTTTAAAAAAGAAAATGACAACAAAATAAAGGTATCCTTGAAAATGACCTGAGGGTCGAAAGGTTGGAAGGTTTTGAAAAGAATAAGGTTGAGAAAAAAGGATCAAATTTATTTTTAAATATTCTATTTATTTTTTTGTTTAATGAAATATGATTTTAGAAAACAGAGGACGTCTTTCGATTTGCTATTTAGCCGTGTTCTTAGTTTATTCACAAGATTCCCCGAAATAGAAAATTCGCTCTCACTTGCAACCGAACTAGGCTTAATCGTTTTTAAAGCCTGATATAATAATTCGATATTTTATAGAAAACCGATATTTTCTACTAAAAAACCGGTTTTCGAATTTCATAATTTTCTCCAAAAAACCCTAACTCGCACTAACCCCTATAAACTTGTGCGGCAAACATCCTACATCGGTGCAGATATTTAATTTTCAAAAACCTTAATAAGCTGTCCCTCCCTTAGTGTAAAAGGCCTAGTTCCGCATCCGAATTGAACAGTTGGAAGGGTAATTGGATAATAGTTTTGTTAATTCTATTTTTTTAAGTTCCTTAACAGAAATGCGAGCTGAGTAATTTCGAAATTGAAAACTAAAGTATTTCCCGTATTTAACCTCGCTTTTGTTTCCTCATCAATTTCTAGTCATCGTAGAGCTTAAATACTTAAACTTCTCTGCCTATTCAACTGCATTTTCTCCTATATCTTTACCACCGAAATTGTTGCTGTTTATTTTTAATTATCATTATATTTAAGTCGAATTTAATATACTTATAAATCATAGTGTTGTAAATTTAAATATATATTTCATATTTTTAGTTTTTAAAAGATTGTTTTGTTTCGCGATAGAAATTATAGATTTTCGATATCGTGTTAAAAAAATAAATAAAAAAACCTATGTTAACGATGGAAGGTTAAAAATTAGGTTACTGTATGCAGATCGGTCCCTTTTTCCGTGGGTTAATGGTGCTATAACAGTATATGAAGTTAGCCTTAAACATGATTAAGAAGGGGCAAATTAAGCCAACCGTAATCCCCAAATGTACAATTTACGGCCTCCCTCAAGAAATAAAAAAGTAAAGTAATACATATGCAACAGTCTGAATGTGAATTTTTTTAAACGAATTAACTCATAAATTTTAGTAGTCTATTTGATATTGTAACTTTGTTTTAAGAAATATTGTTGGCTTAGAAGTGAAACTCTAGTAAACATTATCTAGTTTAAATTTGTTTTGGTCCGAAGTATTATAGTCTTAAGACATGTAATTATATTAAGTCGCATTTTAGTTTAAAACTTTTTTATTTGATTTTAGAGTATGAAATGGTTATGAATTTTTTTCAGAAAATTTCAAAGTATCTGCTCCCGAATGATTTTTTTAAATTAAGGGATAACTGCAAGGAAAGAGTTTTTATTTTAAAAGATTACTTTTAAATCCAAAAATTTCTCTATAAAAAATCTACTTTGAATTTTTCAAGTAGATAAAATTTGTTATTGACTAAAGAAAGTTTTTAATTGGATTCTAATTCTAGAAATAAAACAATGAATTTATTTACTAATAATTAGGGACAAAATGAAATGTTTATTTCATGTCCAGAGCTTACTTCTAATATATTTGATAGATGTTAAAATGCCATATTATTGTACTAATAAATGGGCTTAGTTTTCAGTACATTTACACTTCCTTTGCAAACAATAGAATTCAAAGTTCTCTCTTTTAGAAAAATTACTACTTTTCATTTATTTTCCTAAAAGAGAGAACCTTTTATGGTATTTTTCATAAAGTTAGTGGAATTGTACTTAGCATCACAGTGAAATAAACCGTCGATGTACCCATTTCTTATAGTTCCAGATTAATATTTTCGTAGATCAATAAGCTGATTTTTGATTAAGTGTAAATTTGAAAACATTCTTTTGAAATACTTTAATTCAAAGACCTTAGGTAAAAACAAAAAAATATTATTATTTTTATTATAGGAAGAATAAATAAATTTACAACAATCCGTAACACATATATGTTTTCAATTATTTAACATGGATGATTTAACATAATATGGATTCAAGTTTTACATGGTCGGTTCTGGTTTCCAAGATTTTCTTCATCTATGTCTCACTTTTTTATTGCTTACTTTTATTTTTATGAGACTAGAAAATCAATAATCAACTATTACTCATCAAATATTAAATAATTATAAATCAATAATAATCCTTGTTTGATTGTTTTTCTCTATTTTATCTTTCGAGTTATCTTCAAGATTTTATTATTTTAAATCTTTGAAGATGAATAGGAAAAGAAACAGTGGAGAAAATAAATGAACAGGAATAGGAAAAAATATATAATTATGAAACTTATTGTTTTCTAGTAATTACTATTAATTCATAGATCAAAATGCAGTGTAGTAATCCTATATATTTAGGCAGCCTCTATGAATGGATGAGTTTCTCTATTTTTATTTTATCATATCGTTTTATTTTATCATATCGTTTTATTTTAAATCATTTCAGATCGTCTGTACTTGATTATAACTATAAACGAATTATTGACATTATTGTTTTCCGATAGACATCCCATCATAAAATCGGATGAGCCTAGTACAACGAAAGCTTCAAGAAAGTTGAATAAAAGGGAAAAACATGATTAAATAAAAACAAAAACTACTGTGACCGATAGCTTACTAAAATACTATACCGAATCGGTGTGTCCCAGAACACGCTGTCAATATGACAAGCGGTCTTCTATGACTATCTTAGGACTTTCTCTTTGACATCAGGAAGACAAGGTTAAGTAAGTCTTGCATTAGGTTATTATAAAAAAATTCTGTTGTTCGTGCGATTAAATCAAGAAAATAGTTATGCTACCAGTAATAATTCTTAGCCAAGAAATCAATTTTTTGTAGTAACTATCTAAAAATCATACTATTGAAAATAATTCCAGGGAAAATGTTTTTTAATGGTACTGTTGGTTAAATATACAAAACAGTTGAGGATTATCCGGGGTTGTAAAAATGAATGAAAAATAGAACACCTCTATCAATAGATTAACGACATTTTAAATAACACTACTTCTAAAGTGAAACCTTGAATTGGATATCAATGATCATCACTACCCTGTGGACCACCTGTTGAAACTTATATCTATTTTTTTTTCAATCACACTTTACTTGTGTATAGTTTTCATTACACCCTTCTGCGCCAAGGATATCCCACTTCAAGAAATCAGAGTGTAGAATGTGCAGAATTTATTTTTAAAGAAGTAATAGCAGACAATAAGAGGTATAAAACTTTCATTCGAACATGCCGAGGAAAAGGAATTTTAAGCTTTGTGTTATTTTTAAGCAAACCACATTTTTTGGTTGAATAGGAAACGATGCTTAAAAAACTATAATAATTAAAATAATAAAATAAACTATACAACATTATTTTTCAAAAGTAATTAGAATTTTATTAAAACTATTTGAAGTAGGTAATAAACTAAAAGTTTTGTTTTTCGTTAGTCATAAATTATTCACGATTTCCTTTTATCAGTCTCCTACTAAACTGAAATTTCCAGACTTTTAGAAAAACTTCCTTTTAAAGGTTAATTAAGCCAAGGTCTTTCACAGGAAAGTCTGAGGTATTTTATTATTATTATCATCGGCAATATTAAGTATATTTATTAATTTAAATCCATTTCTTATACCTACATATTAAATATTTTATTTTATATCAGCTTTTTATGTACAAGAAATTCTTAGTGAACAAGGAAGTTTTCTAAAAGTGGGAATCTGTAGTCCAATAGACGGGGCTGATTATTGTAATTTATATATAAAAAAATATTCTATTATTGATTTATCCTTAAGGCACTTCAGTATAGGTATAGGTTAAGCTGAACCATATTTCTCTAAGGAACTTTTTTCTTATTTACAGCGATGCATTCCGAACTAGATTACCTAGAATAACTTTTTGTTTTAACACCTACTTAGAAAAACACAAGATTTAAAATTTTTTGCTTTTCTCAATGAAATTAGACATTAGTCTATATGGAATTTTTTGATCCAAATGAAGTGTGGTATTATTTCTGGGCCTATGATCCGTCGATCCTAATACACCTTGCAGGTTTCATAAATAGTAAAGTACGTATAATGTATTTATATGTCTAAGAAGAAAAATGAAAAATATACTTAACAAAAGTAAATTAGGGATAAGTAGAACTAAAATATAGGATTACTAAACTTTTCGTTAGACCCCTACCCACCACCGGTGCGGTTGGAATTGAATCGGATGAGCAGAGAACTCACACATTCTTTGCTGTTCAATTCTATTCCTCTGATAAATTTTATGACTTCTTAGCCATAAAATCTTTCCAATCTTCTTCTTGGCCTTTCTCTTGCTCCACACCGATCTACCTGTGTCTCATAACGTCTTATAGTCATGTCACCGCAGTTGATTTTGCTCAATGACTTTAACCATTTAACATTTGATTATGGCATTAATGATGAAATAAAACACATTATTACGGTCGATCTGAATATCATCAGACCCGTTCCCTCCTCTCTGTGTGAAGGGTCAATCAGTGTCCTAGGATTCCAGCGCATCTCTTTCACTCCCTCACTGGTACTAAGCCATTCGAAGCTGAGTCTGAGACCTGATTTAAAATTAGTTCTATATCAGACAGTAAAACATGTCTAGAATTAGAGAATGGTAGAGAGAGACTAATGAATTAACGAGAATGAATTATTAGTATAAAATATAATTCACAATATATCCAACAAAAATCAAATGGGAAAGGGTCAAAATTATCATGAAAAGGTCAGTGTCATTGTCTTTTGAACAGCCTTGGAAACTGGTTTCCCGAGTTCTGTCTGTATGTCTGCGACCTTCAAGACGTTCGTTCCCATACAGATTAGAGTACTGCTACATTTTTATGGCGATTTTTCATGCAATGGTACCAATCATTGGTTGTATTATGGTTAATGCAATGATTGGCAATCGTACCGAACAAGCTATTTTCAAGGCTTTATTAATTTGATTCAATGACAGATATCATGAAAACCATTTTTATATCTTATATAAGCTGCTGCAAAATCTTCATAATTACTATTTTTATACAAGTTCATGAATTTAATTAATTCCAAGAAGATATTATTATTTTTATAAAGTACACTTTATTATAGTGTATTAAAAAAGCCAAATCGCTGGTAAATCCTTTTAGCAAAATAAAAACATACTTTGAGCAAACAATATAGAAAACAAACACTTTCACTTGTAAATAAAATAATTAAAACCTTACATAAAAATTGTCATAGTAAGAAAAAGTTTTAGCTTAAAATTTTTGCTTAAGTGGGGGGCTTCGATTTTTGTTTTTCAAAACCATAAACCTTCGTAAACTAAATAGAACCGGATTTTGAGAAAACCCTTCTTGATTTAATCTTTTTTTTTTCCATAACAAGAGATAAAATCTGAAAGAAAGGGTTGAAAAAACGGAAATTCAGCATTCTAATAGTCTTAGTTACATTGGATTTGGAAACAATTGTGACGAGTTTCAAATTTATTTCGTGAACACAAGATATGGGCAGAAAAAATTATGATCCAAACATTTTTCCAATAAATTTCTAATTTTTGATTTATGTGAAAATTTGTATTTAAGGGTTTTTAAAGATGCTAACAATGAATTTGTTTCCGTTTTTCTCAAACAATTTTTTTTTATTTAAAAACAAATTTGATCCTTTTTTCTCAACTTTATTTCCTTTTATTCCCAAAACCTTCCCACGTTTCGACCCTCAGGTCATTTTCTAGGATACCTTTACTTTGTTGTCATTTTCTCTTTTAAAATTCTTAAAAATGCCGGATAATTGCCTTTGTCCCATCTATAACTGACGGTAGGTTCTGTTTAAAGTTTGCAAATGTAAATGAAAGAAAGAAGAGAAGTGGTTACAAGTTATACAAGTGGTATACAAGTTTTAAATTTAAGAAAGAGTTATATAGAAGAAGTTATAGATGGGACAAAGGCAATTAGCCGGCATTTTTAAGAATTTTAAAAGAGAAAATGACAACAAAGTAAAGGTATCCTTGAAAATGACCTGAGGGTCGAAACGTTGGAAGGTTTTGAAAAGAATAAAGTTAAGAAAAAATGATCAAATTTGTTTTTAAATAAACTAAACTACTCTCAAACAAGAATATAGTAATAAAAATTAATCTAAAATTTTTTTAGTTTATTTACTGAAATCAAATTTTTTTTATGCATTAAAACTCACTCGATATAATAAACAATATTTTGATCTTATTTTACAAAAAAAAAAAGAAAATCGATTGGTATATAATAACCATTAAACGCATACAGAGCAAAAGAAAAATTATAGAAATATCTTAAATTGTTTAAAATATTTTTTTTCTTGGTTCCTATAGCGCATTGGAAGGCCCCGCGCATTGGTTGGAGGGGCAAGAGCCCTTAGACAAGTGTCTAATATTTGTCGACCTAGTGTCACCAAAAAACGTTTCATTGAGAATAGTAATTCCACATGCGTAGCCTCTCTTTGTACGCTGGGTAGGCCATGGCGAGTCCCGTGATATTTCTAAAAGAACTCATTGAAGAATGAATTTATGGTACCAGAGGCCATCCAAAACTTCGATGGGTGGATTATGTTGAAGATTTGTGAAATTTACTTGGTGTTTAAAATTGAGGCTTAGCTCTTTTCTGGAACTATGTGATCCAGTTATAGGGTTATGTTTTACTTTTAGAAGGTTTGATTCTTGCAATTTTTCGTAATTTAGCAGGATTTGGTTTTTCATAAGTAGCTTTTTCTAAGACGTCCACCATCTTGAGCTGGATAGGCATTCCATTCAACCTTTCATTTCCTGTTAAGATGCAAGGAACATGTATGGAAATAATATTTTTATAGCTTTGATAGAGCCTTCATCTTTGCTCTCCTATAAAAAAATCCTTCACAGACACTCCAACACTTGTAATGTTTGAAAGTGATGTGCCATGAGTAATGTATATCCTCATATCTATGATCCATAAAACATGGCCCGTTGTTTGGACTTTTTTTTCATTAAATTTAATTCATGACTCTGCCTGTAATAGAGAAATATTCTCTCTCAGATAAAACTTTTTCTTTGAAGAAAAGAAGGCGTAATTAAGTAAACAAATAAGAGCCCGCGTAATGTTCAATCTTGCAATAACAGTTCCCCTACAAACGGGGAGGGAGTGTGGAGGAATTTCCTAATGAAAATGTTGGCCGTGTAAAAGACTGCCTGGTGCTGCTAATGGATTCGAGTGGTTGAGATCTAGCTAGTTCCAAGGTAGGCCCCCCTAATTGCAGACTCGGCAAATGAAATGGTTAGGTCTCTGCTCTGCGGCGAATTTTAATGCTTCTCGCTCCTCCCGGCTATGGCTGAGATAAGAAAACTTCACTCGAACCTGATACCTATAATATACTTTATTCTAAGAGCTACTGCTTATGATGAATTTTAAATATTCACCTCAATTCTCATGGACATAAGATAAATTGCTTTTAATTGTTTAGATTTAGATGAAAAAAATAGCTAATCCTGGAAGATTTATAGAAGAATATACTCGATACATTCTTCTTCATTGTATTCCTCTTTTTGGTAATTTAATTTTGTATCTATTAATTATTTTAACGATATGAAACATTATACAAGGTATTTATGTAATAATTTTTTTTTACATCTTGGACAAATCTCATTGAGAAATAAGATAAAGTATATAATATTTTCTGATGTGTAATAATTATGATAAGAATGAAACTAAAGCTGAGTAATGAGAAATAATAAAATTAACCTAAATAAAACGTAATGATAAATAAAAATATTTTCCTACCATAAAAAAAAGAGTTATGAAATTCAAATCACCTCACTTACATAATGCAAAAGGTATTGAGCACCTTATCATGTATCATATATCAATTATAGTCTTATGGCAAACTGCATACAATAATAATTATTTTTTTATTTATTGTAATTTACAACTGTATAAAAAAAATACAATAAGTAAATATGAGGAATGTTTCAAACACTTGAAAATCTTGGGAACGGAACTACCCAATGGTACTTCAAACATTAATTTAAATTAGAAGGCCTCGTGGCCATCTTCTTTTCAGACGTATCGGACGATTATAAGGGATTGTTAAGGATGAGAGATTAAAAACTAATGGGTTAGAATGGGTAAGAGTTTTGGGATGAAAATACGAATATCTATTTGGGCTAAATCTACAACGAAAGTGATGCTAAGGTCTTTGTGGATGAGTTTATTTCTGACGTAGTAAGGAGCAACAAGGATTATACGAAGGATTTTGAATTGTAAGGATTGGATACGGGAGGAATTCGATGGTTTGGTAAAGTCCCAGGTCTCAATACCGGATGTCCAAATTGGTCTGATTATTTTAGTATATAATAATGTTTTGTAGTGAATGGGAATTTTAGAGCGTTTTTCAAATAGGTATTGTAGCCATCGATATCTTCGAGCAGTTTCTTGTCGTTTAGGATAAGTATGTGGATTCCAAGTAAGTCTCTTGTCAAGATGGAGTCCTAAGTAGGGAATCTGTTCAGCAGGCGTTGGTGCAATATTTTAAAAGGATAGTTTACGACAGGATAGTAGAGGTTTACGACTGAGAGTAAAGGTGATATGGTGGGATTTGTTTGGATTTATTTTGATTCTCTATTTTTGACACCATTCTTCAATGGATATTATGCATGTCTGTAGAGTTTGTGAAACATTAGTAGGGTCGTTGTTTACAGAAAGTACACATGTGTCATTAGCGTATGTTGTTAGGACTGCGCTGGGGTAGGTTAGGATATTAACTGTATAGAGATATACAGTATAGAGAATGGGACCTGAGATACTGCCTCGAGGAACACCAGCGGACTGAGAAAAGAGAGATGAGTAGGCTAGGTTATGATTTACTTTAAAGGTTCTATAAGAGAGGAAGGAGCGGATTAAAGGGAAATGTGTAGGAGAAAGGGATTGACGAAGTTATAGAGCAGTCCTAGATGCCAGACTCGATCAAAAGCTTGTTCAACATCGAGGGACAGAAGTCTTTGCAGTACATTCCGCGCTCAAATGTGGAAGATATGACATAACCACTCAATGTCACCGTTGTAGGGGATGTTCTAAATTAAAACTGGTGGTTAGGAATAACATGATATAAATTAAGGATTGGATAGAGGCGTTTTAATAAGAGTTCAAGGATTTTGCCCATAATGGGCAGGAGGGAAATAGGACGGTAGGAAGATGAATATTCAAGTTAATAATTAATTAAAACAAATATTAGTATTAATTTGTTGAAAAGATGTAACATTGAATATTACATTTTCCTTCAAGATTGTGTTTCGTTTATGTTAATTTTATTATATTATAGTTTTTATTTTATTATTTTTTTGGTTTAATTTTTATATTGTTTTCTAATTATTAAACTCTATAAAATTTAATATAATTTTTCATATTTTCATTAAGATTTGTCAATGATATATAAATATTTAGTAATTTTTAACACAGTAAAATATTTTATAAATAGAAAATGAAATCTTAAAAAACAGAAATAGAGTAATAAAAATGAAAAAGAATATATTTAATACTAATTTCTTTTTTTTTTTTCCTTTTCTGTTAGCTCCACAAACTTTTAGATATGTGACCACCCAAACTAGCCTTCTTTATGCCTCCTTTTCTTGGTCTCCTGGTTTTGGTTCCCATGTGCTCTTTTATCGTGGCATTCATTGTTGCACTCCTTAGAGAAATTTCAAATGTTTAGCACTGATTTATTATTGTTTTTTGTTGAATAATACCCATACACATTTTAAAACTTTACATCCAATTTAGCCTAGCTGTTAAGTAAATCATTTTTATTGCTTTTTATTTCTTACAATAGACCTCATAATTTAATGATCCGTCATATTTTCTTTAACTGAGCCAGGATACTGTCTAGAATTTATTATATTATATTTCATTATCCCAATTAAATTCTGGCGAAACTGAAATGTTAAGGGAGTAATCAGACATAATTATTAAAGAACTCCACACCCCAAATACACGTGAAGAGCCTAAGGTTTAAAAATTACGGAATATGTACTACTGCTTGATCAAGTATTATGCAAGGAGGTGGCATTCATGCTGAACCACATAAGCCCAATGAAGAACCAGCTACCCACATTGGAAATACTGGATGTGCCTCCTTAGTGGGATCTACCGACCTATGGATTCATCTACTGTCAATACAAAAGAAAATCAATTTTGTTGTACAGCTGAAATTGAACCCGTGCAGTGTGAGTCCTTTAAGTTACTCCTTTCGTTTCGTGTCCGCTAACATAATATTCGTGAAGGTTTCATTGACGGAGTTTTATTACGAATTAATACAGCTGTATTCTATTGCCACTGTGAAATTTTTAGAACTGTCGTAAAACGTTTATGATGTGTGTGACATTTACGGTTCCAACTGGTGGTGAAATAAGCCATCCTGTTGTTCATTGATCTTAGTAAAATAACCGGCTATTATTATCAATAACCAAAATGTTAAATTAAAAAATATAAAATTATTAAACAAAAAAAAATATAATTAAAAAAAATTTAAATGAAAATTTTGGGATGTTCTTTAACATACAAAATCAATATGATGAATGATATCGGAATCATTTTATTTTCGTTGTACAGTGTGACGATATAGCCTGATATCGGCTTTATTGAAAATTTTTTTTAGTAGGAAAACGATGTTATTAGCTGTGTTAAAAATATGTGAGACCCGAATGAACATTTTCTACTATTTTTGTAGAGAAATTCGTTATAATCATATAATTGCTTAATAAACTATATAGAACCAATTTTTTAACTCTCAGAGTTATCAGAATTAATTTTAGGTCATTCTGTTAGTGAATAATAATAATTTGTATCTGGCTTGTTATCTCTATTCCTAAGAGAGTTTATCCACGTAAAATAATTAACTGCGTAAATAATATACTAATCTTCAGGTCTCAGTGATATTTAATTGACTTTTAGTGCTGCCATCAATTCTGACTAAGTAAATTGGATATCATGATTAACCATAATGAAGCATAGGCCGGCGTTCCTCAATTATCTTCCAGTCAATTCCGTTATAACTTCCGCGCTACCATAAAGCGCTAAGCTCTGATGGCATTTTAGTATTCCATTGTTATAATTGGGACGGAATGTCCTTTTGACATTTAATTTAATTCGCATGTTAAATGGTCTGTTATACGATTACAATAACTTCATTTATAGGATAGAGAGACACTTTTGAGCATGTAATAATTTAATAAACGGTTAACAAATAAATAGAAAAAAAAAGAAAGAAAAAACGATTTTATGATTAGCATCATCGTGTGAAACAAAATAAATAAATATATTTATGTTTTATAATTAATTAAACTTAATTGCCATTGTAATTTATAATTTTATATTAAAATTTATAATATTGTTCTAATTCATCAACTAACTAATTTTTCTCTAAATCTAGTCTTGTATCTGTTCTGTGTTTTAAATTTAGAAGTTATATTTTTGGTAATTTTTATACATGATATTGATGAGATGGCAGAAATATTTTACTCATTTATTTTTTTAATTAGTAAGAAACTGAGAAAGATAATTTATTTAATAGCATTATGGCGAATACTGTGGGGTGTAAGTTTGTAGGACTTTGTAACGAACAGATCCTTAAAAAGTTAATCGAAAACCAATCTCAAGGAAAACGTTGAAAGGATAGGCTGAAACGAAGGTGGGAGGATTGTGTCAGGATTGGTGGATTCAAGATTTAAGTGGTCTCTGGACACCTGTGTATAGACAGCTATAGGTGGTGTCGGCGTAGAACCTTGGAGCTTCTACCTATGCTATGCTTTTTATTATTTATTTATTATTAATAAGAATTTTCTACAAACATGTTCAATGTTAAGATTTTCTTCACGATATTTTGTAATAAATAGTTATAACAAATGAAATATATTTAACAAAAATAGGGTAAATAAGTATATGCGCAATAAATTAACACAAACGTAAACATGTAAAGAGTATTGTTATTATTGTATACTTTCTTATTTTACATTTCAGTATTAGCATAATTCTGAAGATATCTTTGATATTTAGTTTGCTTATTATTATTGAATGTTTTTGGGTATCATACCATTGTATAATTATTTTTAGTTTAGCAAAACAAATTCATTATTTTAAAAAATGTATAAATCTACTATCATCTAACGTAAGAAAGAAAGTAGTCCTTGTGATTTATAAAGTGCTTAGTTATTTAATATGAATAAAGTAATAAACTAAGGTTTTAAAAAGGTCGAATGTACTAGATTCTTGCATAAATAAATAGATACTTGGATAAAGAATACTTGCAATTTATTCAATTAACATCCTAAATATTTCATCATAATGAAGAAATATTTTTTATGAATTTTCAATTAACAAGAATAATGAATAAAATCAGTAAAATGACGTAAGCGTTAATATTATATATTTTATCTAATGACCTTTTATTAAGATTGTTTTTTAATTTTAATATTTTTTTTGTAGTTATTATGTATGGATTTTAAATAATTAATTTATATAGTCTTATGGTTTACAGACAGAATACACACAAATATATATGTATATAATAAAGTATATATACAAATATATAAAATAAAGTATACACACACACACACACAGAGGATAAAATAAAAATCCCACATACGGATAGGTAACGGGCCTAGTGTCTTTTGAAGATTTCCACCTACACTCATAAAAAACCCAAAAAACATAAATAAACTATATATATAAATTCATTATTTTAAAAAATGTATAAATCTACTATCATCTAACGTAAGAAAGAAAGTAGTCCTTGTGATAATTATTAAACTCTATAAAATTTAATATAATTT
>NW_027107323.1:838871-860896 GCF_000696795.3 Halyomorpha halys | reverse complement strand
TATATATATAGTTCTTGTTGATCAGTCGATTATATAACAACTACATGCATAGATACGACGTTTCGAGAATTGTTCTCGTCATCATACCTATTGTTTTGTAAATGAGTTTTTTTTTCTCGGAGTCGGTTTACGTCCATTATGACTGAAAATATTTTTCATATTTTCTTATTGTCTTCAATAGAACTCGAACTCGGGTCCGAAATTGAGAACTCGTAACCAATGATCATTGAGCTATCTTCTTTATGGGTGTAAAGAAAAAAAAAGAAGATATTCATATTTTTACGTTTATGATTATAACGTATTTTAGAAGGCGTTGGAAAAATATGACGTTTTCTTTGTGCATTATTGGCGACCAATATCTATGAGCCATTTTAGTGGATTATCAAATTTTAGTATGACCTTGTTCTCATGTAACATGTTCGAAGTTACACTGATAAAAATGATCAGTCTAACTTTGAACATGTTTGACGTAAATCTAAGGAATTGAAATACAAGTAGGTAATGTTTTAACCATTACATTGTCTTGTTCTCTAGCCTTGGTCTAGTTTACTTACTGATAAGACAGTTTGCTCTGTGAATTTTAATTTATGTGAAATAGCTGCTACTTAAATGAAATTTCTCAACAGTAATTTTGAGTTGGAACAAAGGTTCATAACAGTTTTATGATTTTTAACGTGAAATTTTATCTCAGTATGTTTCATAATATCGCAACTGTTTTATACCCTTAACCCGATTCTCATAACATTGATAAGACAATAGGGACTGCAGATTTTCTAAAGACATGGGATTTACTTCATAAATTAATTAGTTTGAGTTTTTTTCAAGACAAAAATAAATTTAATAATAAACTAATCGAATTGAAAAGTGATTTAGGGTGTGCCTATCTGCTATCTAGGTTTCACATAAACAAATAGTGGTAAGTCACATTCAGATAATAGTGGTGTAAGTCACATTTTAAATATTATACGCAGAGTACAGAAAGACAGTGCAGTAGAGCTTGATTGTTAAAAGATTAAGTGAACTATGTCACAACCTCAATAGTTCACCAATTTTTTAGAAAAATATTTTATCAATCTAAAATATTCTAATAATTGACTTTATCTGTTGTTTAGGTCATTTTCAGTTGGTTTATTTAAGCTATAAGCAAAACTAAAATTTAAGCAATTTTACGTCATTTTTACGTTTAATCTGACCTGTAACCTGTATGTATGTAATTTGATGTAAACGTGGAATTGGTTTTCTACACAAAGAATAATATAAGTAAAACTATCTTTATCTAAATACTGCACTCTATAGTCAGGATTTTGTATTTAGTATTTAGTATTGTATTTGTATTTAGTAGTATCCCGTTCCAATAATCCACTAGCGTAAGCCAACCAAGTTACAACCTTCATTGGACCCCTCACCTAACCTTATAATGCCAAAAGGCAATCCAAGGTATCCTTCAGACCCAGCTATACATATAGCATACCTCCTATATGTACGTACCAAATACCCACTAAAATCTTCACAGGAGGGTATGAAAAAAAAAAGGATCTAAATATTAATTTTGTATCTCATACATGCTTTAGATAGACTTGGGTAACAGCCCTAATTACTTTAGGACACTCTGTAGGATAATCCAAGTAGAGAAAGCAGCCTGAGTCTACTATCTTTTTATGAGCTACTATCTTTTTAATACGTCTTATTGAAAATAAAATCGAAAAATTATTTTTTTATTACATATGGTTTTACTAAAGAAAAGCTGCGATATGTACAATAAGAATATATGTATTCTTAAAAAGAAAAAAAAACAGCAAAATAACTTATTTCATATTTATTTTAATCTTAACCAATTAAGTGTTTACTGGAACTGTTTTATCGTAAATCATAGGAATATTTCTGTATAACATTTTAACCAGCATTATTGTAAAATAAACATCAATGTCTGTAAAAATAAATTGCCCATTAAGAAAAAAGTAATCAAAAACAAATATTCGCGTCCTAAAACTGGGACGCGAATATTGGGAAAAATAGTGAGTTAATTACTTATCAATTATAGCTTTACGATTAAGTAAAGTAGAGGGCAGAAATGAAATGTAAGAAGAATTTGTGGAAATGAAATATAAGAAGAATTTGTGGAAATGAAATGTAAGAAGAATTTGTGGAAATGAAATGTAAGAAGAATTTGTCGAAATGAAATGTAAGAAGAATTTGTTGAAATGAAATGTAAGAAGAATTTGTTGAAATGAATTGTAAGAAGAATATTGTAATTTTTAAAATTATGTAATCGTGAAGGTTAAATGAATGATTGCAAGATATTTCATTGGTCTGGCTGTTTTTAAATATGTGAAATTGATGGTATGCAATGACATAATTCATAAGAAAAATTATTTTACAATTTATTTCAGAATAAACAATAAAAAATGTTTATCCTTATTATTTACTATGATGTCGGAGAAGCAGTGGTTTTAGAAATTCTGGACAGCAATGAGCAGAACGACATGCTTTAAATGACTTGTTTTGAAGTTAATTTTAATCGTTGTAAAAACTAGAAATGTAAGAGTGTAGCATCGAGAACTAAGTTGTTATAGGAGTAATATGGTTAGCAAAAAAAAAAAATAGTGATAATTTTATGAAACTGTTATTTATGAAGACTAGAAATTGGGTAGCTTAAAATTCTTTTTAAATAGCTTTAATTTTTTATTAAAATTTTACCTAATAAAATAAAGAAATAGTAAATTTTATCCAAGTATAACCGAAAGTCTTTTTAATTTATATAATTTTAACATTAATATAAGTTTTTAAATTTAAATCTTTTGTAAGATATTAATTGATACATTGTCCATTGACATTGATATAAATCACCTCAATACATTATTACAAATTTTGGAGTTCCATATTTGAAAATAGATATTAATATTATGAAAATGGATTATAGAATATGACAAAACGCTAAAAAAGTCTAGAATACATATGTATGTAAAAATAATATAACTTTGATAAATTTTTATTATTCTTATTTATGTTTGTACTTAAATATGTGGCTCATAAGAATTTTTTATCTCTATATTTTTAATGATATTTAATAATAATAAAAAATATATTTATCTTATAAAAAAAAATAAATGGTTTTATATTTCAATTATACAAATTAAAATTTAATCTGACTCCTGAAAATAATTCGAGGGCACAGGAATGGAATTAATTCACTATAAAAAGGCATAACCAAAGTTTTCTCCATTAAAATTTTTTTTAATGCTGAACCCCTTTTATCCTTGCGTTTAACACATAAATAGTTTTCACATAGAAAAAATTATGTATAATAGGAGATATTTTTTAGGATTTCTGTATATTTTAAATATTTTTTTTTATAACTGAAATACATCTTTCAGTTGCACCACTTTTATTCTAGAGGTATAATGTTTTATAAGATTCTTCTCATTGAATTGCCTTGTTAATTTTAATCTGGTAATTGTTTCCTCAGGAACGACGCAAAATAGTTGTTTTCTTGTCTATGTGGCCAAGGACAAGCAAATTGCTACGGATGCGTGGGAAATACCGTGTTTTTTTCTTTTTCACTTTTTTCTTCGTCCAGATAATAAATTGTCCGTATAACAAGCACATTTTTTTCCTTCTGAATATTAATAAGGAAGAGTTTCATGTATTCAGAAGACGTCTTAGCTAGCTAGAATTTTTTTTTTTCACTGGAATTTAATCTTTAAATTTGTTCCATTTAAAAAGTAAATGGTGAATTCTTATTAATTTTATTTGAATGGCATTTGTTTCTTTGAGTACAATATCGTTTAATACAACAATGGAGATAAACCTTTATATATTGAATAAGACACTAGTACAAGAGCCCAAGAGGAGAAAAAAGGGAGTTATTTCACCTTCCAATTTTTGATTACTTAATTGAAAACTATGTATAATTACTAGTCAAAATTGATGACTGCCAAGTAAGGGGAATAAAAATGGAGGCTGTTTCAAAACGTTAAAAATAATTAATTTTTTATTCGGAGCTGTAGATCTTTACAACTACCAACAACAATAGAAAATCTAAGAGAACATCATTTAAAATAGAGTAAATTTTATAAAATGCCGTAAATAGCTCTATTAGGGCTAATATTTCAGAAAATGTACTCTTCTTTAAATAATGTTCTTTTAGATTTTCTAGTGCTGTTGGTAGTTTTTAAGATATAAAGCTCCGAATGAAAAATTAATGTGTTTTTTTAGGTTTTGAAACAGCGACCATTTTTTATTCCCCCTACCTTAACTTGGTAGACTCATCAGTTTTGACTAAAAATTATACGTAGTTTTCAACAAAGTAATAAAAAATTGGAGTGAGATAACTGATTTTTTTATTCCCGGTTCTTGTACTCTATAATGCTTGTTGCTAAACCAGTGTGTTGCAACATTGAATAGTAAACAACACTAGGGGAGTGCCGGTTTCCCAATTCTATTTAAACTGTTTACTACATTACACTTTTATTCATACAGCTAATTACTTTACATATAACTTTAAATTACTTTTTTTTTACTACTTAGTTAATATGATTCGCTATTTTTTATTGATATAATCATAAATCTTGTTCAGGTATCAAGTATCATTTGATGGTATTGTCGACGAATACTAAATCCAATTAATTTTGCAGAACGTATCCACTTATTGTAACAAGCTGAATGAAAATATAAATGAAAACTAAAGTTAATTATTTTTAATGTTCTCTGATAGTTTATTTTAATTTTACAAAACCCATTTTTTTTTTAAGATCAGACTCTTCAATATAAATCGTGAACAAAAATGATATTTTATTTTATTATGTTTCGGCCAAGTGATGAACACACCACTGTGAGATCTACCTAAAAATTTGTAAGCGAAAAAAGTTATAAATTCAGCTCAATTTTTTTGTTCTTTGGTATTGTTTCATCCTCACGATACTCAGTATTATTCATAATCATATTTATTTAAGAATCTACTAATTATTTCAATATTGATTTCTTATTAAGAGAATTTTTTATTATTTTTTCATGTTCGATATCTGTTTAATTAATTTATATTGTTTTTCAGAATTCTTTCAATTCAAAGAAAACTGAGTAGCTGTAACTCATCAACAGTAAATAGTTCAAGAAGAAGCCTTAATGTTCTTTGGTAAGTAAAGTGAATTTTATATTCAGTAGTTTATTAGTATTTTTTAAATAATTTATATTATAATTTATTTAATAACTTCACTAAAAACATTATCAAGAGGAAATACTTATAAAAATTTGATTTTTTTTTCAAAGTTTTTTCGTAGCCATGAAAATAAAGCTGTAGCAATCACGAAAAACTAACTTTAGAAAATTATTTGACTTACTAATACTGTCCACTATTAATGTTAAAATTCAATAACTGATTATAATAACGGTAATTAATCATTATAACATTAACATATTTTTTTGAAGAATAACTAAAGGACAATAACTATATCAAGCCACGACAATGGATATTCAAGACTTAATAACCTTTTATGTTTCTTTCCGGCCGACTTGTGTTGTGGATATACTAGTGAAAATGGTGGCCAAAGTCACTTTTATAACTTCTAGACTGCCAAGCATTTCGTAGTCTCTGAAGTAATTAAAATTTCTTTGTTTTCTGTATTTGTTTTGCGGTTCTATTGTCCTGTTGTCTTATTATTATTTTCAGGGACATTTTTTGAAATATTCGATAGCCTGTTCTAACATGATAACAAATTTAAGCTTTTATATGAGATCTAAATACAGTAAAGACATTTTTGAGATACATAATATTTAAGTTAAGATGTATTCCAATGTAAATGTGGCACAGCCATGGCCATGAGAATTATATTGCTTATAACTAGTATAATATTACTGAATAATCAATTCGTTTTGTCTATTAGAATGAAATGTTTTCAGTATTACAACCACATGAATGTATTGTGATCCTTGGAAACCATTTCATTCAAATGGGACTGCAAAGTGCCCATTATTTGCGATCCAACCTTATCGTATCGTCATGAATTATGAACATTACGCTGATTAGCAAGTTCATGATTATCGATGTAGGTATATGTTGTAACAAAAGGTGAATTCAATTTTTTATCTCACAATAAAAAATACATCGTTTGAAAATCTCTGAACCGATTACATTTTAAGTGCTTTACTTTCGAAAGCATGCGTTTTCCAGATTAGGAGTTGGTTAAGTGGCTTGTAGCGGGGGCTTATAACATTTAAACTCTGCTTAACTTTAACGCTCATACCCCAATTATCGTTTGATAGATACCTAATTAAAAGTGCGGTATTAGAGTAAAGCAGTAAAATGGAGGCGGTATAGATAAGATGCCTGGCACTTCACCAGCGCCCTCAGGTTCCTCCAAGATAAGGAGCTTTAACGGTTCCTCAAGTTACCAGTCTTCGCCGCGCTATAAATCTTTTGGTCGATCTTACTCCCACTTATTAATAATAGTACGTCTTTAGTCTTCGCTGTTCACGTTCATGTTTGTATTAAAATAAAAGAATACAGGAAATAAGATGAAAGTCAACTAATCATAAATTTTGAGCAAAATACTAATTTCGTCATAAAAATAATATTATATTATTATTTTCGGCGCCACAGACCGTGGAGATCCAAGGAAATACATAGCGCGTTTCATGACGTGGTTTTCATAGGGTGGGTTCGTCATTCCCACGCCTATTTTTGTGAGTGCCGCCCATTGGCTTTCGGGCCTCACAGATGTTGGGGGGGGGTAGGCTGTGAATGAGTATTGTATAATCATATGCTTGAAAAACTCTCGGTTAGAGCCGGGGACTCGAACTCGCAACCCTAAGGGGTTGGCAGACATGCGTGTTGCCACACTGCTACGTCATATATATATAATATGGAAATATGGTGGTTGTAGGGGTTTGGCCAAAAACAGTTTAATGTTTCAATTATTAACGTTCAATTAAGTACGTTTGGCATTGTTATGTATTTATACTTTTATATTTGTATTTATTTGATGATTATTAAATAAAAGGTTTGAATACAAATAAAAAGTTTATTTAAAGAGGTAGACCAAAAAACTATGGGAAAATCAGCTTTATAATTGAGAATATTTCAAAAAAAGTTTATTAACTTAATTTATTTGGTCATTTTGCATTTTGGAGGATTGATAACCTTGAAAAAAAAACTGTACTGCTTACAACAAGGACCCGGGTTCGAATCCGGGTGTGGGAGAGTTTATTTAGAAAAGTGGTAGACATTATTTATTCCGTTACTGTGGCCGTGAGGCAATACAATGAGTCCACCCAGCCTCATTAAGTGAGTACCCTTAATTCAGGAAAAATTTGGCTCTTGAGCGTGGTCATGAACAATCACCTCCTTGCACAACCGATGGTCTATTATGGCACCAACTGATGTGTTGTAGCGGTACAGAATTATTTATATATTAATGTATGTATAAGGGGCCACTATTTCTTCATTAGGCTTTAGTCACAGGACATGAAGTAATTCACCCTTCAGTTAAGTGCTTAGTTTGTAAGAAGCTTTTTCAATGTAGATGTAACAATTTATTTCACAATAAACATGAATCTTAAGGTCTATACTCATCTTTGAGTCTGTTAATTTGCACCGGCTGTGGCAGATTTTATTTAGAAAAAGAGGCAGAAATTATTTATTCTGTTACTGTGGCTTTAAGTTAATACTGTGGGTTAGAGGAGCCACGGGGTGTCCTCATTATGTGGATTCACTTAATTGGGAAAAATCTGGTGGTTGAGCAGAATCATGAACCTCCTTGTATTACCGTTGTTCAAGAAACAGTATTCCCATAAGTTCTGAGCCTCTGGCCCTCCAAGAAGTGTGGCGATACAGTTTTTCATTTTCAATAACCTTAAAAAAAAGTCCTATTACTATTTGTATTGACAATGAAGTTAATTATTCTTGTGCAAATATTGTTTGCTGCAATCTGCTTCCCATGTTTGTTTACAAAAGTGGACGATGTTGTTTACGAAGTGGAATAAATATATTTTGTGTTTTGTATTTTTCCAAGCGATTAAATCTGGATCTGTCCTCTCCACACTTCTATACTGATATATATATGGAGAAAACCAGGATATACATATACAACTGGAGGAGAAGATTGAAATACTGTTTATGTTAAATACTATGAGTCTTCGTTTGTGAGTTTAAAGAATACCGAATATTTTGTTAGAATAAAGCCATGGAACTGAAGATACTTTTCGGCGTAATGAAGTTATTTATTTATTTTTTTTAATGATTACTACTGAGTTTTACCAAATAAATTTGGGATATTCACTTAAAAAGTTTACCGTACGTAGAAATCAGTCATCTATAGTCCAAATTAAATGGGAGTTAAATCCACACTAACACACAGAGCATGGGTAGTATTTAAATACTTAATATTTAAGTGATACATATGCCAGAGGGTTCGAGTGTATGTAAGTAATTTTATATGTTCTTAACAATTAATTTATATAAAATATGTTATCAGGAGTTTTAATTTTCATATAATGTATTACTGTACTGAATTCAAAGCAGCCTACAATAAAACTGTATATTAAAGGCAAGCAATTAATCGTCATAAATACACACAAACAAAAAAATAATATCCCTGTAAACCTATTAGATAGAGAGATTTGACCGCTTAAGCGAAGTTCTACTGTATTTATAAAATTGTTTGTCAATTGTTTTATTTATTCACTACATAGCTATTTTAATATATAAGAGAAAACTCTCGAAATTAATTCAATTTAGAAGATTACATCAACAAATTCTTAACTCTCTAAAATACCGGCAAATAAATCACAAGCTAAGATTCACTTATGCAGACACCATGATCATAGAAAATGCATTATTATGTATATGTAGACACAATACTGCAAATCTTACATCAACAGTTAAAAAAAATATCAACAAGAGATGTTATATCACTTCAAGACATCCAATAACGTCCTCGACGATTTAAAATCGATATATGTTAGGATATTATGGAGAGAAGCAGGGTCTCAAGTTCATATATCATTGGAGCTGTTGATGTGAGATATATCGTATGCAGCTTACTTGTGTTTTCTATCCTTACAATGCCCTATGACCTACGCCCCAACCTGCACGGCCGTCGCGTATATATCATATATCTAATGTAGTATGTCATTTTACATTCAACGAAATAGAACTCAAAAATATAAATGTTCAAATTTAGCAGAAGAATGATGTTTAAATTTTTAAAATAAAGGTATTTAGTTATCAAATATCTATTAGTCGTTTATTCCAGAAAAAAACTCTTATATGGTAAAACCATGAAAACAATGAAGAAAGCAGTTTGGAAAAACGAGAAAGAAAAAAAGGGAATCTTACCATCGAAATGTATTCCATTTAAATCTAAAGAAAAATTTTTGTATAATGAAAAAATATCGATTAATTAAGCTGTTTTTATTTTTATGCATCATTTATTCTAAAATCTGAATGTAAACATTGTTTTAAAAATTAATGGTCAGTAAAATGTTTTATAATAAATATTTTTTTTCACCTAAATGTATGTATGGAATATTTTTTACAATAACCGTTAATTTCTTACATTTTATTAAACAATAAATAATTTAAAAATCGATCTAAAGATCTGTCATATTTGATCTGAACGGACCCGTATTTCCTGATATATGTTTGTTTAATTTTATCAGTTATAACATTTTTAGAATAAACTCTTCAAATTTAAAAAAATAAAATTGATTAAGAATATTGTTTTAACTACTAAGGTTTGGTGCAGATGTCAAAAGTATCATTACTTAAATAATTACCTTTCTCTATTTAATCCCATCTAATAGACATACATAGTAAGCGTATAAGACAAGGTATTATGTCGGTGGTGTCAGCATCGAACCCAAGGGTTCCCCGAGCCTATTTATTATTATTATCAATAACAATATATTACATGTAGAGTATATAAAGCTTCCGCCTCCTACCTCTGAACACTAAAGTATAAAAGATAATTACATTTTACACGGTGGGCTGGAATGAGGCTGTTGCCCTTATACTTTACGGTAGCTGGTGAGAAGGTCACTGGGCCATCTTCCCAGCGAAAACGTTTGTCTATTCTTGTTGGAAAGAACTGGGATATAGAGAGCCAAAGGAGATATTGAACTTCAAAGCTAGATTTGATTCCTGCTATTCCTTAGATTTTCTATCTGAGGTGAAGTCTGTTGATTCAATTCGATTTGCATGGCAAATGCTGCCAATGCTCAACATCCCATATTGTGATTTATTTTTTTATAAAATAAAAAAATAGAAAATTATTATATCTTCATTTGAATACCTATTTTAAAATATTTTTTTTACTTATCACTATTCTTTAAAAGTAATATTTCTTTTGTTGATTTCTGTGATTTTTTTCCTTCTGGGCTAGAAAGCTACCTTCAAACGTCAAATCTTTTATTTTTTATTAATTCTACATTAATTATATATTCAGCGTCCGTTCACCCTCAACTATTTACTATTTTCTCTTTTCTCTTTACAATTAGTTTCGTTATACCGTTATACCAAGTTTTAAAACTATTTGTCAAATGAACGCTTTTAACGCAAAATTTATCTTTGGGTTCCCAGACGCTCTTATGTCTCTTATGGCCGAAGGGGCCCTTTCCAGCCTCTTGAAGGCAATAGCTTCTTGATCTTTTCCTTTTCCAAGATTTTAAAATTAAAGAACCGACCTATATCCTTGATCTCCCCACTCTACGAACATCCATCTGTTTATTAAGCACCAGATCTCAACCAATCGATTTATATATGCCTCCCCATAGAATAGCCTCCTTTAACAAATCCTTCGTCATATGCGTAACCTCCATCTGGAATTCTCTTCCTGTCTCCATCCACCAATCTGTATCCATACTTTCCTTTGAACAAGATATTTCTTTACCTACTGTAGTAACATAACCAAACCTCCGCATCACTGTGAGTTATATTATACAGTCATTATTGATTACTAACCTTAATTTGTGAACGATGTACTTATTCTTAGGAGACATTTGTGCCATAATAAAATATTTTTTTAATTTATAATCTTAAAATTCTTTCTTGAGACTGGCAATATTTTACTAAATAATTCAAAAACACTATCCAAATTATAGTCTCAAAACATTTATTTCATTTACGCGTCCAACGTTTCGGCCAATTCGGCCATCTTCAGGGACAATCTACTTAATTTACTATGAGACATATCATTTAACCATTTTAAAAAACTCCATACAGGCTATTCTGCCCAGGTCAAAACATTTATATCTAATATGTCAAAAATACATTAAAAAACACAGTCAAATTATTTATATTACACTATTAATAAATAGTGGTAAAAGAGAAATAAGTAAATTAAGTAGATTGTCCCTGAAGATGGCCGAATTGGCCGAAACGTTGGACGTGTAAATGAAATAAATGTTTTGAGACTATAATTTGGATAGTGTTTTTGAATTATTTAGTCAAATATTTTTTAATTTCATTTCATTTTCAATTATTTTTTACAATTTATTTGTATTAAATTAGTATTTTTAACATTTAATTATTTTGCGCAATTATTAGAACCTCCTAGTAAAACAAAATCAGAATATTTAGTGGTATAATTCACAAATTCACTTAAATATATATTTAGTAAATATCTTTACAGAAATAAGGGGCAAGACCTCATCCAAGTTGAATAAGTGTATTAGCTTTGAAAAGGAAGTTTAATAAATAGAGGGATACCACCAGTAGCGGTGATTGCTTCTTTACCATTCCAAACCGGTACAAAACTTTTTTCTTTAGAAACACGGAAAGTGCTCAATAGGCAATATTGCTTCAATGGCTTTGTAAAAAAAAATGATTGACTCTATTGGATGTTCTGTCTAGGGTTCTACGGTACTTCCACATTGTAAACTAGCATCTAACAAAAATATTCATGGCTAAACCGTTTTATTAAGAAATGAATAATTTTAATTTTTTAAGTACAAATAAGTAGTGGGAATGTGTTCTTAGAGAGTTGTGTTACGCTTGATCAATTGAAAAAAATAGAGAAAACTCATTTTCATAGTTATTTTCCGTTTTGAAAATTCTTTAAGTGATCCGAAAGTAGTAGTCTGAAAGATGAAATTGGTGCGTATTCAGTTTTCAGCTCACTTATAAAAATAAACACACAAAACAAATTAAGCGATTTGAATATTAAGTTTTACCAACCGATTGATCTCAAACTAACCACCATTATATTTTTTGTTTAAATATCTGACAAACACAAAATATTCCGAAATGGGAACAAGGTATAAAGTTATCTTTATTTCTCGATTTCATTGATTAAACCATTCTAGACAACACATACTTTTTGAGACCATCCTCAGAATCCAAAATTTTTTTTAGCTTTAAATTGACCATTTTTGATTCAAAAAATCATGCTTGCAATAGAAATCAGTCGCTTTGCAACTTCTTTTGTACAAATAAGGTGATTGCACGACGTGTGTGTAGGTAGCTCTTCTGAATGTTTTTTATTTCGAGGGATCGAAAACATAAAATAAAAATACATTATTAGATTGAATAACATTTATCCCAAAATTAGTCGAGTAACATGAAATTCTTATTTTAGGTTCATTATTCAAGAAACGAATATAATTATAGATAAAATGAAATAAATAAAAATAAAATAATATAAACCTAAATGAACATAAATTTTTAAGAAGAAGTACAACATAATGATTTTTTTTGGAAGAAACAACTCACATTTTAGGGAATAAATTAAAACCAACATCAATTTTTTTTTTAAAACACTTCTAGGATAATTTTTGTTTTAAACCAGTCTTGTTCTAATGGCCGCTTCTTCCATATTGCCTGATAATTGCGATTCAAGATTGTGGTGTGCAGACATTCTTTTTGGCTCAGAAATGCATTTCACACAACCGTGGGAAATGCATGAATGAACCATTTTTTATTCAAATTGTAAATAAACTTTTTGAATAAAAATTTATGGATAAATTAATTGAAGCTTACTAAAAATAGTTATTTGAATAAAATTATTATCATTTAATAACGTTTTTCCTTTCAGTTTACCTCATAACCTAGATTCTGATATTTTATTTATCAAATCTAACAGTAATAATCAAACGAAAATGAATGATTTTTACTATTCTAGTCGAATTTAAATTCATAATTTTTGTTAAAATTGTTTATTTGGATCCAATCATCCCTAGTAGCTATCGTTAATAATTGATTATTAAATTATCATTATTAAAAATCAACCAACCTAATATTCCTGTAATGTTTTATTTAATATTGCTTTTGTTTCATCGCTTATTACAATATGAGGTCATTATAAATAAAGGATTTATAATTAAATTTAAATTAATTAAAAATATTCGTTATAATGTATCACGTCATAATCAATTTAAATATTGTCTTAATTATAAGTAATATAGTCGTTGGTTGTCGTGACTTATTTTAATTTGTATAAATGTCACTGAAGGGCTTGACGTTCTAAACTGAACAAAAACACTTGTTGGTCAACACGTAATAAATTTGCTCATTTATTATATTATTTTTAACATTTGGTATTACAAAATAGTAATGTATCCAATTGATATTAATTGATATATCGACTGGTGCTGCTACAATATATTTTTTAAATTAGATAATATTTAATATTTTTACAAAAGTAATTTTTATCTTCATGAGTAAGTATGCCTGAAATTAGCAGTATACTAGAAGATTATTTTGTTAATCTTCATTAAAATCAACCGCAATTAAGTGTAAGGATTAAAAAAGATAAATATACATGACCATAATACTTTTAAAAAAATAATAAATTATAATAAAGCAAATCTGGGTAAAATATTAACTCTAGAAGCTCTCAGTGGATCCAATAATCGAATAAGATATTTTTTTAATTATAATTTTATTGTGATAATATTTTGAATTTTGGACTTATTTTCTACTATCTTAAAGCTTATACAGCATAATTTTTCGTTTGCCTATGATTCTATAATGCTTTTACAATATTACGTTTCACTATAAGCCCCATTTTGAAAAATTTAGTGAACTAAACATTTCATAAAGGAGGTTTTATTTACATTAATAATAAAATTTGGACTTAATTACCTTGAATAGTTATATTAATTTTTGAATGATCGCATCCTATTCAGAAAAATGTGATTTACTGAATAATATTTTTTTTTTCTATTCTGATGAGGATCAGACCATGGTCTAATGATCTTTTGTTATTATTTAAAGGAGACCTTGCATATTGGATCTTACTAATTTTAGTCCTTAATTGCAATAAAAATATACACTTATCTAAATAAATATTTAAGTAGAATTCATACCAATCTTATGACCTTCAAGTAGCTTTTGAAAATAGTAACATGTGAAAAATTGTCAACTGGTGAGCAATAGCCAAGTTTTAACGACCCAGTTATACAGGATCGTAAAACGTTCACATTGCTTCACACTTCAATTTACTGATTTATTAATTATTATAGCTCGAAAGTTAAGAAAATCTTAATTTATTTTAAGCCTTCTGACTTCTACTCTAGACTTTTACCATGAATTATATTCGAAACTATATTAAAATTGACGTTTTAGTTACATTACCGGACTTTATTATGCTAGTTTTTCAGAAAATTTTGAATTCACAAAAAAAAAAAAAAAAAAAATGACTACCAAATATACTAAGACCTAATTAACGTTATACAATAACTGTATTGAGTAACAGGTAATTTTAATAACTTATTGTTATTTTTCAATTCTTCTTGTTGAAGATCACGAATTTATAGACTATAAGAATGTCTATGAGACCACTTAAGGAAGAATCGAGTTTAAGAAACAACATTGAGTATTTGTTAATTTTGATGTCAATTTTTTTATTGTGCTGAGATAGAACAATTATTTGTTGATTAGTTTGTGACTAGTGACGATAGGAAAACGATTTCGGGAATGTGAAGATAACAGAATATTCTCCATCCTGAACAAATATTTATTATTGACACTCATATTCCTTCATCGTCCTATAACTTTATTGATAGGATGTACTAAATTTGAAATTGAGATCCATAAAATTATTTATTCTGATAACCTATATATTCATTAATTGATATTGTCCAATTTTAACTTATTTTTTAATAAATACTGTGACCTAATATATAATGCTTGCTTGAAAGCACTAATTACAGAAACTACCAGTCCGATAGCATTTTATATTTTTTTTTGTATCTGATACGCCCATTACTAAGGAAAACTTCAGGATTTATTGCATAATGGTAATAAAAATAGTCTGTTAGTAAAATGGTGTGAAAAATGTCGTTTATTATAGAATTGTAAAATCAAAATAACCCACAAAAATTCCTGTAATCGAAGAATATTTTTAGTGAGGGGAGGGATATGTGGATATTTCATTGAAATGTTAGTTTTGGCGCAAGTGAAGCATGTTTCTAGAATATTTTTTTACGCCAAATCTAATGGAAACAAAAACATACATTTATATACTTTTTTCTTCAGAATTAAGCTAATAACTAGAAAACAATAATAAAAGCTAATAACAAACAAAAATATTTTAGGGACATTGTATATTAAATCAAAGCTTGAGACGCCACTGGAGAGTGCTATTAGATAGTCTATACATCGAAGGTTTGAAATTATACGGACAATTATAGGGAGTAGGTTGGTCGATGTATGACACGTTACAGTTTCACAAGAGGAGATCATACCTAAAAAAAGCAATCCTTCTCGGCCGAACCCACCCCACTAGACCCCACCGAACCCACACCTTTTTTCTTACCTCCTTTGTTGTAAAACTATATATAACAATATTAATATATACCTAGGTATATAAACATGTAACTGGTGCCCTTCCTTTGCCATATGGCATTTTAAGGGGTTGAGCTGGGTCCGCAGAAGTCGGGGGTTACAATATTGGCCCAGGAGCCGATGTCGACTAAGACTCCCAGAGAGCAACGGCTCAATATCACTTTTGAAATAGTTTCTTAAAACGGGAAGAAGAGATTTAAGATAGTTAAATAAAGAAATATACAAAAAAGGGCCAGAAATTAGAAAACGGCGTAAAACCCGCCTCTCCCGCCCTCCGTGGTAGCCTTATTTATCTAACTTTTTTAACACAATTATAGCGAGTAGGTTGGCCGATGTACGACATGTCACCATCTCAAAAAAGCAAAATATAGGAAGGATTGCATTTTTAGGAAAAGTTAACAATTTTTTTTTTTTTATGATGAATTAACATATCAGGTTATTCACTTTTGAATAATTTGAAACAAAATGCAAACGTTATATTTAATTTTTGATCAGTGATGTCCTTATAGCGCGGTTAAGATTGACTAATTTTCGGTTTTCTGTAAAATCAAGAAAAAAAACATAAACTCTACTGTCCTATTGATACCTGACTTTAGTAAAGTAGTAACTTCAAGCATATGATGTTGATACTGGGACAAAATTAGAAGAGATTATTTTTTTGTTTTTTACAAAAAAATCGAAAAGAGACCATTCTTAGATCCACTATAGTGGTGTATACAATATCTGCGCTTTGTAAATAATTATGCTTATTTTAATTTTTGTATCCTCAGCACATGCTTAATTTTCGAGTTATAAGCAAAAAAATTAAAACGCTTATAACATTTCGATGCTGTGTTCTATTTTTGTTATGAAGTCGCCAGCTAGCGATGTGTAAAACCTAAAATTTGGTCCTAGTATACCCAAAACCACAAGGAATCATTGAAAAAAAAATATTCAAACATTTTTTCAAAAAATACTTGTTATAAATACCATAAGCTGACTCCTTTAATGGTAGTTTATTTTATACTGTTGTTTAGTAAGGGTGGGTATTAAAAAAGACATGCTAAGAAATTAAAAAAATGTATCTAAAAAAACAACTGGTTTTTCAAATAACTAGAAAACTATACGGTCATGATAGCTGCTTATTTAAAGAACAATCAAATTCTATAATTGACAAAAACAGAATTATATAGATTGCAAAAGTGTTATCAAAGCACAGTATTTTATCGGCTATTATGCAACAGACTTTTTGGTATTGTAAAGCTTATTAACATTAATAACAGGTTATTACTGATGACCTCGATTATTTTTACTTTTAAATAAAACAACCGAGGAACCAGGCTATTACTAGCTTTATTGTCATTTTATTTAATTATATTTGTGCTGCTATTATTTGCTGCAATCTGTTTCCCATGAATTTACTGAAAGGAAGTGGACTAAATAAATATTATGTTTTGCTTTTTTTATCCCTTGACTAAAACATCCATCGAACTGAAGACATGTTCGGTCTTGTATTGGAGTGGTCGCGCCTTTTATTTTTGTGCACGGAATTAATAACTTCAATGAGATCAAGTCAAGTCAAGCATATCCAAGGTAATTTCGACATCGAATTCGAGCATTTCGGAATATTATTGGTGGAGTGGAATCAGTATTGACTGATAGGATGGAGGACAACGAGCCGTGAACGGTATAAGGTAAAGATTGAGGGTTTAAGGCACTCCCCCCTGTGTACAGTGACGTATCTGGTTTCGGCCCTCTCAAGTTCTTGTTTACCTAAACAGCCTTCCAGGCAAGAGGGTATGTCCGAAAGCTTCAGTAGAAAATATGAAGAAGTTATAAAAAATATTAGATCAAAGTTTCTTTTACTTTTTTTCAATAACAAGTATCGGAGGAACAAAAGATTTATGATAAATCATGTAATGAAACTATGAATAATTAATTCAATAAATAACAGTTTATATACTGTTTAATTTTATAACAGAAAACCTTTGTCATCGTTTAGTATAGATTGTGAATTAGTTGTAACACGTTACCTATTTTATAGTTTCCAATAATTAATGGATTAACCACCACCAGAAGAGTATGAGTTATCGCCGAAGTGGGTTGTAGCATGCTACGTCAAAAGTTTCGTGATGCTGAATATGGCACACTAGTTATAGTGAAAGGCGCAAAGGCTGGAAGGGAAAAAGAGTGATTATATCTTTCCATTGATAGTTTCGAATTTCAGTTGAAAAAAAAAATGATAGGAACAAAAAATATCCAAATATTTCTACAATTTTTTTATCCAGACATTTACGTAACCGATGGCCGATCCGGCCATCATCCTTTTTACTATCACAGTCTCACATTCATTTATTATAATTTGCAGGCTATTATGCCTAATCTATTGGTTGCTATAGTATTTAATAATAACTTCTATCCTTCACAATTTATAATCACAAATATTTTGATAATCAATGTGACGTTTTGAAACGTTGGACAAGAAATATATTTTACTAAAGAATGATGAGACTATTTGGATAATTTTTGTTATTAAAAAAAAAACAAGATTCTGAAACAAGATAATAAAAATTTAAAGTTGCTCTAACCCGCTTAAGAATAGGCCATAATGTCCTCACGCATTCTCACCTGATCAGAAATCCACACACATCCAACATGCCAATATTGCCAGTCCACTCTCACGATTAAACATATTGGTCATTTTCTATTCAGACACCTAGGAGGATTATCATGGGCAAAATCCTAGAAAAACTCTTATTTAAACGCCTCTACCCAATCCTTGACTCATATCATGTTATTCCTGATCACCAGTTTGGATTTAGAACATCTCATTCTACCATACAACAGAGTCATCGAGTGGTTGATGTCATATCTTCCACATGGACGCTATGTATAATATAAAATCAATGTAATAAAGTTAATGTAAATTAAGATTGTCCTTGATTATGGCCAGATCAGCCGAAACGTTGGACAAGAAATATATTTTACTAAAGAATGATGAGACTATTTGGATAATTTTTGTTATTAAAAAAAAAACAAGATTCTGAAACAAGATAATAAAAATTTAAAGTTGCTCTAACCCGCTTAAGAATAGGCCATAATGCCCTCACGCATTCTCACCTGATCAGAAATCCACACACATCCAACATGCCAACATTGCCAGTCCACTCTCACGATTAAACATATTGGTCATTTTCTATTCAGACACCTAGGAGGATTATCATGTAATGTAGGAGAAGCCAGGTTAGAAACAAGTGGGTTTGGTTAGTTGGGAAGTTTATCATGGAAGGATTGGTATCTGGTTCTGGTCAAATCGGTAACATAGGGAACATTCATGGATGACTTGATTTGTGACAAAGTAAGGAGCATTAAGGATTTTTAGAAGGATTTTGGACTGTAAAGATTGGATGCGAGAGGAATTTCATGGTTTAGTGGAGCCCCTAAGTCCGTATTTCCAGATAGGCCTTATTATAGTCATGTTGATCAGTTTTTTGTAATGGACTGGAAGCTTAGACCGTTTGTCTAGAAAATTTTGTATTAGTTGGAATCGACGAGCTGTTTCCTGTCTTTTCAGTCTTGTGTGAGGATTCCATGTCAGTCGATTGTAGCCCTGAGTAACGGATCTGTTCGACGGGTATAAGTAGGGTATGTATTACTAAAGGATACTGCGAGGCAGGGAGTCATGGTCTTATGACGTAGGGTAAATGTAATTTGGTGGGATTTATTGGAATTTATTTTAATCTGTCAGTTTTGGCACCCTTCTTTTTCTTTTTTGAATTTTGGTCAAAGACTAGAATAGAAAGGTCATGTTTAGGTCAAAGTTCATAGTTTTATTATAATTGGTATAAATTAGAAACTTATTAAATTAATATTATATGACTATATGGTGAAAACAAAATACAATTTTATAATACTGTTATGTTTCCGCCGGCAGTTTCCCTACGAGCTAGATTTCAGAGGCTAATTAAGGGTATAGCTAAGGAAGGAGTGATATATAGGCCTATGTTCGAGATAATTTGCCCTGATGAAGGCAGTTTCGTTCGAAAGGATGTGTACACACTGGGAGCTCACCCCCACCAACATTTCCAACCTCCCCCCCTATAATAAGGATACCGTCATATCCTGCCCACGGGCCCTTAACCCTTTTCTCTTGTCGGCTATTGAAGGAAAAGATTTATTTAGTTTCATCTACGCTGAGCTAAAGCCTTAATACCCCACCCTCCATCACTCCATTCTAGGATTTTTATTATTTTTTATCATATTACTGGCAATTTCATTGTGAGCTTAACTTATTATTAAACTGTGTCAGTCTGTATATTAAAGTTTTTTTTTTATTAAAAGATTTTGCTATTGTTTTAGTTCCTCCGAGTAATATGGTTAGAAATCGATATTTAGCTCTCTTTGTTAGAATATAAATGAGGTAGTCTGTGAGAGCAAAACTTGCCTAATTCTGTTTTTACAATTGCATTTCATTTAGAATAAAAACGTAAGTATTTCGATGCACTGATTGTTTCTACATAATGGATTAACTGAATTATATAAAAAATTGGTTAAAACGGGGTTGAAGGGTTGAGCTTCTTTTTCTGCGTCCTGGTAATGCATTTTAAGAGGGGGCTGAGAAAATACTTTTTGTCTGTCTGTTGGTGACAGGGCTCACCAGGTATGTTGATTCAAATAATTTATATACTTGTACTCAATCGAGTCTGAGTCTGTTTGTGTGTTTCTGTTCGTATAGTGCTGAAGGCTGTCAAAAAATTTGATGTGTCTCCTCGATATAAATTCTGTCACCGTTGGTAGTTCGAATGTCGCATGTATGTGGTCCATCTTTGCTCTTTGAAGTGAAGTGTGTCTCACTATACATCTCAGTACACCGCTCTGAAACTGTTGGAGCCTCTTGGCCGTTGAAAGTGCTATGTTAGTCAACGTAGGTGCTTCGTAGAGCAGGGCTGGCCTCAGCACACTTTTGTAGATCATTGATTCGATGCGGAGAGAAAGATTAGGAGAGGTTAGCAGATGATTAAGACCTGCTTGACCTTCTTATTGCAGTGGCGAGCTAAGATCAGGTGTCTGTCAAGGGTTCGGAAAAAAAAAAAGGAGAGGACACTTGTTTTTCTGAAAGGAGAAAATAATACAGTCGGTCTTCTTGGGATTGACTGTAAGCCCTTTCAGTTTATTTTTTATTTCCGTACAATCCTTCCCCTGTCATAGAGCTGTTTCTGCATTAATTGACTATGTCTTCGGCATAAGCAGCTACAATAGCCTTGATGTACTTGGCTCCTACAGTTTCAGCCGTGTATACTAAGAAAAGTATTTTGCACAGATCCCTGGGAAACTCCACAGGTGAGTAGAACTTCTCCGGATACCACTTCGCCGACTCGAAGCTTTAAAGAACTGTAGTTGCTGTAGGAATGATCTCAATAGAGTTTATAGCTATTCTGGGAATTAGTTGTTTTGTAGTGTTCTACATAGGAAACTATGGGACACTGAATCAAACGCTTCCGTGCAGTCCTTTGAGATCATAACTGTTGCCTCGTTCTTCATTGCCATCTTGCTTATTTCCAGCCTGTAGTTTCGCCAGATGGTGATCCGGGCAGAGGCCGACCTGGAAACCAGTCTGCTCTGGTAGGATTAGCTCTACCTCTGAGCAGTAGGTTTTGAGATAATTAAGAATTATTTTCTCAAAAACCTTGCCCAGGTGCGGAAGCAAGCCTATTGGTCTGTAGTCGGCAGGTTATAATCCAGTCTTCGCGAATTTCAGAAGCGGGAAGAGGATAGCTCGTTTCATACCTCATCACTTAAGTATAAGTAAAACGGCAATTTAATTCAAGACTTAATTCGAGCGAAAAAATCAAAACTAAATTCAATAAGAAGTGTTCTATAATTATCACGGATATTACAGCCGCACAGTGGACCAAATATCAAGTCTCTCTGGAGAAAAACAAGTTTCGTGTCTATATTTATTTAAGAAACCATTTATTCGAGGTTGCTTAGATGGGAATAAGTGCGACCTTACAGATAATGGGGTGTAGATTTTATCTGGAATTTTTGCTTTCTCAGTCCGTGTGTGTAAAATTAATGCTGTATCTCATAAACTAAAAGTTCTGGATTTAAATTTTTTTTTTTTCCTACCGTCCTATTTCGCTCCTTCCCATTATGGGCAAAATCCTAGAAAAACTCTTATTAAAACGCCTCTACCCAATCCTTGACTCATATCATGTTATTCCTGATCACCAGTTTGGATTTAGAACATCTCATTCTACCATACAAC
>NW_027107323.1:813925-837851 GCF_000696795.3 Halyomorpha halys | reverse complement strand
CTTCTAGTTTAAATTAATGTTTGAAGTACCACCAATGGGTGGTTTCTTCCCAAGATTTTCAAGTGTATATGAAACATACTACATATTTACCTGTTGTATTATTTTGTACAGTTGTAAATTACAATAAATAAATAATAAAAAAAAAAAAATCTTTTTTTTCATAATCAGCAGCCCCTAAAACATGGAAAACGCCAATACATAATTTTGTCCAGTTAAGTGCAATATTCCTGTTTGATTCAGAGATTTTTAACATTGAAATTGTATTCAAGTTTGCAAGATCTAATTTTATCCTCAACCTTGACTTCTCCAGTCAATAAGGCCTCGGGGTAGAAGGTCGCTGAACCTAGTTTTGAGCACTTTAAAAGTTTACAGTTTGCAAAAAAGAAAAAAGTTTTTCTCCCATAGATAAACTTCTAGATTCGATAAACCAATTTTTCTTCTTATCTTTCTCTGTTTTTCCCCGATGATGGAGACTGAAGACACGGAGGCTGTTGGCCTCAGAGATAAAACACCCCGTAGAGGACACGACTGGGCGGTCCACCCTCTTGAGTTAGCGGGTGGCTGACGGCAGCGATAAGCCTCTCCTCCTTCCTCTTAATTAAGCACAAATTTTCCGGAGTAATGATTGTCCAAATTTATGACCCAAGTTTCCTCATCTATTTTTTTTTCTTTTTAACAATTTTTTAACAGTGGAACTTGTGATATTTTACTATAAAAAAAATTAAAAAAGGTATTTTTTAGAAAAAAAAACATGATTGTATTATTATGAAATTCGTCTACTAAACGGAATATAATAATTGTCCAACAATTTTAAACTGTGATTAATAAACTGATGATATTAATAAATCATGAACTGTATTGATAACAGCTAAATTATATTGAATCAAACAATACAATTACATGGTAAAAAGCATATGATTAGGCAGCACTCTAACCCAGTTACGGATTTGGATTCCCTGGCTGAGGCAACGCCGTTCTTACCCTATCAGAACTCAGTAGACCTCTTTAATTAGAAATATCGGAAAGATGGCAGGCCATATGGAATAAAAGCTCTCCGAGTAAATTAAAGAAATAAAAATATTAGTAAAACCATGGTCGAGATCCTACCGCAGCTGCCTCAGGAAGTTGCTCAAGCCCGCTTAAGAATAGGCCATACTGTCCTCACGAACACTCAGGTGGTCAGAAAACTGCCACCTCCAACATTCCAATGTTGTCAGTCCATTCTCACAACTAAACATATTTTTGAAGAATGCCCTCACTATTTACCTACAGTAAGCAGAATAAGACTGACCCCAAATTTATCTAAAGCTCTCAGCGATAAGTAAGCTAAAGTTATATTGGTATTAAAATCTTTAAAAGCACATCACCTCCTCTCCAGATTATAGCTTTTCTTTGGTTTAATTTTAATTTTAATTTTATTATTATTATTATTATTATTATTATTATCTCATAACTTTTTTTATATTTAATGTGCGTGAGCAAATGTGTGAGTGTGTGTTTAGTTTCTGATGACATTAAGATTAAAAGCTAATAAAACATTTGGGAATTACTTTGATATACTTTTAATCGTTCGTCAATTAAGGAGTTCCTATGTTTTTACAACAAACATAACTCATTAAACTAGAAATGTTAGTTATGAATATAAGTTTTACCACCAGTTTTTGTATGCATTTTTCACCATTCTATTTACTGTTTGAACCATTATACTTTACTATAGCTTGAATATTTACAGCTCATAATATATCAAGGCACTAGATTACTAATTGATTACTAATAAGTTATGTTATTATCTTTATTGCAGTATCAATAAAATGATAAAACTCGTCATTACAAAATATTTTAATTTTCTATTGAAAGTTAATGCTCCTCTTCCTATATTTTATTCGTCCTTTTTAAGTAAAAGTTTTACTGAAAAATTATAATTTTATGCCAATAAATTGTTTTTTTTTTAATTTTAAATTTCAGGCTGTCAGGTATATATTGAATATTATTATTTAAAAAAAGAATTAGCTTATTTTTATGAGTTCTTCTCATAATAAGTTTTCAATAACAACTTTTCGAAACTAAATATTTTTGAGTCGAAATCGTCAATGCTTTTTAAAAATATTCTAAAAAGAATTAAAACTAATGATGAAATCGTAAGAAAGGTTATAAGATACTAAATTTTATGATGCACAATTTTTTTAGCGAAATCTAACTAGTCGTTCTACAGAGATAATTATCTTATATTAAATAAATAGACGAATGCAACTCTACAAGAAATTACTTGCAGGATATTAACCAACGTGTTTGTCAAGATTTCCCAAATTAGGCCTAATTCCTCTACGATGCAGATTTATTAGACCATCTCAACGACACTAAACAAGCAAACACGGAAATGTAAAATGAGTTTACGTATTATAAAAAAAATTTTAGCTTGATCGGATAATCAGAAGTGAGTTAAGATAAGATTGATAACAGTAAAACTGACTTAAATCGTTTAAAAACAAATCAAGTTGCTATTCTTAGTGCTAAATGTGATATTGAATTCGTTTACTTTTTTTCTTCTTATCTCTTTAATCTCTAAAGTGGACCTCCTACGAAGGATTTCACCTTGTCAAGCAACTTAAATTTAATCCTTTTTCAAGGGCTATTCGATTTCTGTTGTCCATTTCCGGCTGTTCCGGTATTTCTTAGCTATTATAACGTTCTAACAAAATATATATTAAATTCAAATTTGGAAGGAATTTCCTATGAAAAAATCGTTAATTTGTGAAACAGTTAAAATGAAATTCATTGAAAAAGTTTTTATTCCCTGTTATTTTAGTTAGAAAACATTGTTAGAGTGTAGACATAGAACTTCGAGTCAGTCAAACTTAATTGTTATTTTCTATTGAATTCAGAGACTTAACATTGTAATTGTGTTCAGATTACAAATAAAATTAAATAATCGACTGTCTGATTTCTCCCGTTTTTCCTCGGTTATTTATCAAATTCTTTAATATTTATAATAGTTCATATTTATGCACTTGTTATTATTACTAACAGTTAAAATTGTTTATTTTTTCGTTTAAATAAAAATAAAGGTGTTATAGAGAAAGTGTTTTTCAAAAATTCGTTAGAAATATTTCAATAAGAATAAAACCTAACGAGTATCCAAGATTATTTTATTAATGTGGATATATACCAGGAACTTGACCGCAACTTTTTCGATTAAATCGATTGATCGAAAGAGACACTAGAATAGATTTTTCTCATTTTTTCGATTTTTACAAACACCGCTATAGAAATAATTATAAAACTTGATATATTAATGTAAATTTAGGTGGTCTTTATATTTGTATATCAGCTTGGTTTTAGCCTCATGAAAATCAACTAGTTTATACATATAATCAACTATGTAACATTGTTAGCACTAATAAAAAATGGATAAATAAAAACTATAAAAGGATTAGATGATTTACTTAATGAGGTAGGAGGAAAAGTATTAGTTCCTAATCGACATTTTCACAAATAAGATAAGCAAAAAAATACGTCTTTTTTTTTTTTTTAGTTTGATTGTGCGGGGGCATGAGCAATAGTTTCTGTCTGATAAATGATTTTATCAATTTAGTTATTAGATAGTTATAGTTGATAGGATGACTCCATAAAATCTTTCTTAGTATGTTTAATATTGATTTTTAGAAACCCTCATATTTATATATATTTTTTACGACTGAAGGAAAAGCTGAAAAATCATGTAGCTCTATTTTAAATGTAGCTACGACGTTACGAAAAAGTGCTTGGAGATAAAGAATATATCAAGGAAATACTATTGCTCTGGGTTTTTAATATGGGAGTGTCTGACCTTTCCACTACATATTACCTAACCAGTCTTCATTCCTTTGTAATCTTTTTTTTCCTCATTCAGTTCTATATACTTATTTAAAAGTCATTAATAAAATGAATTACGAATGAATCATTTCGGTTTTTTATTCTCAGACAAAAAGTTGGCCTATCGATTCCTCACGCAACTCGCACAGTATGTACGGTTGTTACACTAAAAAATTAGCATTCAAAAGTATTTAGAAAATTTTACAGAAGTATTATTATAAGGAGAAGAATAATGAAGAAAATTAAGAATAACCGAGAATATTGGGGTTTATTATTATTTGTTTAGGTCTTATCTCTCCTTGTAGAGAGTTTTAATTTTCAGGTTTAGTTTATTGAAATTTATTGTTCCAAAAATAAGAAATTAAGATTATTATTACATAATAAAAAAGGCTTAGCGAAGTTCGATGCCGATACTACTAATCCTTCTCTACATACTATCTGCCCAGTGACGCTCCTACAACCCAAACCTACTAAATCATTCTTAACACAATGGTGTAAGGTAAAATATTGTAATTAATAAACATTTTTACACTGTGAAAGTTATTATTTTTCTTGTCGACATGTTTTAAGACTGAGCGTTTAATAAGTAATATATTAAAATAAATAAATATGCCCTGCTATAACTTATGAGGAGTCAGTGCTGCTTGACTTTATAATGTACTACTATTACTATACCAAAGTTTGTGCAAGAAGGCTACAGCAACAAAATAAATGATTATCTGTCACAGACGGATTCGAACCCCAATCCTTGGAGTTACCAGCACTGTGACTTACTATTGTGCCACACCGCTCCCGTATAATATATGTATATACATGTATATATTTATATATATACATATAAATACCTATATATATTTTTTTAAATCCTCTTAATTAAGTATTGTTTTTCGGAGCAGATTATAGGAACTTTCTAGAGAGTGCGGTTAATATAGCATGTGTCTGCAAAAGAAGTTTAAAAAAAAATTACAGTAAATTTATAATTCAAAGTAAATTTTTGAGTTTTATAACTCACCAATAGTCGTCGCATATAGGATCTTACCGATTCTTTCAGAATCAGATCAATGTTGTCTGAATGTCTAATAACTTGGAAGTTCGTCGCATTTGATCAAAAGTGATTTTTACTGTTTTTACTAGAACATTCTTCTTCTTAATATGGAGTCTTATTTAACAAAACTCCTAGTTCAATTGTGATAGTTTTTTCAAAATGATGGTTTACTGATATTAGTCATCTTTTAAATACATTTTTTTTCCTATTTGCATAAAAAGGCTGGATATTAATATATTAAAGTATCTACACCTTGCAATGCTTTATATGAATGTATATAAAAAATGAGGTAACTACGAAAATAAATTTAAGATTAGAAAATGGCTTCTTATTATTTTCCAGCGCAATATAATTATTATTCTTGTTAGAGAAGTCGACCATGGGTGAAATAATTTATCTGACCTCATTTTTTTTTTTTTTTTTTACTTAAAGTTATTAATTTTGTTGTAAACAAGTAGCCAGCCTTGTTTGTTATAATTTAAACACCGCAGTAAAGGAGGAATGCAAACTGCGGTTTGGAATGGTCCCTTCTTTAACGTGGGTATACACATTCCTCCTAACTGATTCACTGCTAGGTGAACCGTCTGGGGATTTCCAGTCCATCCTAAAACTAGAATTTACTTATCACTAATAACCTCATTTATGTGTGTGATTGTTAATTTGAGCTGTAATAGTCGCGAAAATGTGTTTTTCTTGATAATTGGATATTATGACTCGCCAGAACATAAAACTTAGATTATTTTAAAAACATTAAAAAAAAAAATTGGTCCTGAAGAATAATGACGCAACTGTAAACTTTGTGAAATTTACATTCATGTGTCAAGGAACTCAAAAACTGTATTTAAAATTAAAAATTCAGGAAAGAAGGAATTTTGAAAGTATAATTATATCAATTTTCTAGTAAATTCATTTTTGAGCCCACAAAGACAATAAAATAATTTAAAAATTTTTTACAGTTTCGTAATTATTCTTCAGGAACATGATATGACGTAAAATATTTTTCAGAGGCAATATCAGAAACTTAACAACCGGCTAAGATATTATCAAAGGGATTCCATGGTGTAATACAAGTCGAAATATTACTATTAAATTTTTCTTTTTTCAACAGACTTCAAATGTTCTAGTATCTTTTTTATTTCCCAACATATAAACATACAACCTCTATACCCATAAAAGTATTTTAAATATTTCCTCGTAAGGAATGTCGGATGTTCAGAGGAAAAATGCTTCCTCTGGTTTATTCCAAGGTAAACTCGTGATGTGTAAGTACACGGTTCCAGTAAGGTTTTCCGTCGTTGCCGCATTACGGAAATACGAGATCAAATTATTCAGAAAACATGCTTCATATAAATAAAATATATAATTTTGTCTTTATTTTTTTCCTAATAAAATATTTAAATCGTATGATGAACATTACGACAGACATTATAAATGAAGAATGGAATATGGTCCGGGTGCGGTCAAAAAAACTCAAATAGTAGATAATTATACTATTTTATTGAGCCAACGTTTCGCCCCACGTTGCGGGGCTTTGTCAGGGCTAAAAAAGATACAAACACCATAGTTACAAAAAGGAAAAAGAAAAAAATAATTGTAAAATGAAAAGCAGGGGGATAAAATGAAAAGCAAGACATAATAAGAAAAATCAAAGGTTGTAAATAGTAAATGAAAAGGGGAAATGAAAACGCGACTATTACAGTTGTAAATACTATTTACAACCTTTGATTTTTCTTATTATGTCTTGCTTTCCATTTTATGCCCCTGTTATTTTACACTTATTTTTTTCTTTTTCCTTTTTGTAACTATTGTGTTTGTATCTTTTTTAGCTCTGACGAAGCCCTGCAACGTGGGGCGAAACGTTGGCTCAATGAAATAGTATAATTATCTACTATTTGAGTTTTTTTGACCGCACCCGGACCATATTCCATTCTTCTATATACACGGTCAATCAATAATCTTCCAATAAATATAAATGTGAGATATAGGTCTAAATAATCAAAGAATTCCTAAGAAGGTAATGAAAGAATTTCTAAATAATCAGTAATGAACCCATCAGTAAAGATCCGAGCTGTATGTAAATCAGGACGTCAGGAGAATGATTTTTTAAATATCATCATAGAGTTTTAAATGAGTTCGTTGAATGGAGGCTTTAATTTTAACTAAATGATTTTTTTTAAATATTATATTTATTTAAATATTATTTTGTCCTCGCCAATAGTTTTGGTTAATTTTAAAGAATTGCTCAATATAAGTAAATTTTTTTTGCTATTAGGAAATGTTTCAAAGATAAGATAAGGCTGTCTCTGATGTTGAGATTCTGGGGGCGGGGTGGGATGGATTGCGCGAGATGTGGCGGAAAACGCTCAAGTTAAAATTATCGATCCAATAACTTAAGTAATAGATAAATGATTACATCATCAAACTATAAACAGTTGGTTCAAGTTATAAGATCGTCTAATAAAGAACAGTATAGATATTTTTTTTATTACTTCCTTAACAACTTGATTCAATATTCTTTAAATCAGTGTTGCCTTCATGGAGAGCATTTAGTTTTATATTATGCGGCAGTGAAAGTACTCATCATAATATAATTCCTTCATCATGGTATATGATTTCTATTGTATTGTTTTTATGTTTATATGCATGTTTAATTGTCCAGTTTGTCATGATTCCCGCTTGAGATCCATGACACGTTGACTTTTCCCAGATAATGCCGCATATTTTGAGTACGTTCCACTGGAGGAGTACTTTCTCCGTTCCTCGCTGTTAGTTACCGACATATATAATTGATGAGCCTTGGCTCTCGGCCTGTTCCTTGCTCGTCCTTCCCTTGTAGGCTTAAGGTTAGCGCAGTACGGCTAATATCCAGAGGCCAACAACTCCGGAAATTCGTTTAAAACTTACTCCCTTTCCTCCTGGGAGGCGGAGTACGTTTTAATATTCTCTCTCTTCACCTAACTCCCAAACTCCTCGTTCTGATATTATTACTTCTGCACTTCTAGGAAAGTTCTCTTTTTAATTCGCTCATTCATCTTACATTACTGTCGTGTAATTCGGTGATTATTTGACCATGTTTCAGCCATAATTCCGCTGAAATATGAAGTTAATCATATTTCGAAGTTAGGTTCTATTTCAATGGTATATTTATTATATCTTCAGTTCTTCTTTCCTTTCCTCTGTGGCTTATGCAATCAAACTCTCGGTAACTCCAAATTCAAGAATCCAAGAGGATGAAAAATCAATTCAAGTAATAGATTTTTCAGGTTAAAAATAGTTTTGAGTTATATACGTTTGAATTAGATTTCAGATATTGGGATTTAAAGACAAAATGTTTAAACATAATAAATTGTACGACTACAGTCCATTAAGGGTCAGTGACGCAGTACCTTGTGAGGAAGTACTATTACTGGACCAATTGGTTGTTCAAGGAGATGATTTGGTTAGAAACATGCTCAACAGCAGATTTTTCCCCAATTAAGGCTACCTACTTTGTTGAGGATGGGGCCCAGTAGGCTTCTGAACCTACAGGATTGACTCCCAGCTAATGTCAGAATAAATTATCTGTTACTGCTGGATTTGAAGTTAGTAGCACATTGCCTAACCACGCCCGTTCCCATTTAATAAAATAGTGAAGTAAGATAACATAAAACTCATGCTGGCTATTTTCTTTATTAAATTTCATTTTAAATTTTTTTAATTTTTATAAATTGTTAATTTTATATGTATATAAATTATATATGTATGAAATACTAATTTTATTTTAATGAAGGGTACGAAAAAAAAGTTAATTATTTTTTGAAAATGTTGATCTGTAACACCTATTTGACAAGTTTTAGCTGTAGGATTTTTTTTTTCAAAGCAACCTTTATTCTTGAAAAGTTGATATATTAACTTTGATAGAAAACTTCTCAAATATTGTAGAATTTATGAAAATACTTTTCACTTTCTTACTGTCGAAGAAAAGCGTTGTATTTATGTAGGAAGTGACAAAAAAATTCATCTTCAGAACCGAAATATTTCACTTGCGTTTTACATTTAATACAGCAAAATGTTACCATTTTAACTATAATTACTGAGTAAAAAAGTAAAAAAAAATTAAGGTACAATTTTGGTTCCGTGTTTGTCTGTGGTAAAATGCTTGTTTACTCTAAGCGTTTCTATAATCAATCCAATTTTGATGAAATTTTCTGGTGGGTGGCATCTAGATTTTATATAATTCTATCATCTAATTAGGAGCTCTTCTCCTCCTGGAGTGTGGTCGGCAGAAAAATACAAATAAACCAAAAATAATTTATTGTGCCGACGTTTCGACCTGATTTTCAGGTCTTCGTCAGGGCTATAAAACAAAAAGAGATAACAACTATCAATCAGAAAAACATCCAAATATAAAACACTAAATTGAAAATATAAATTGTTATGTATATTTCCAAATTTCTTTGTTGTATTATTTATTTAATTTTTATGTTTTTCTGATTGATGGTCGTTATCTCTTTTTGTTTTATAGCCCTGATGAAAATCAGGTCGAAACGTCGGCACAAATAAATTATTTTTGGTTTATTTGTATTTTTTGCTCTCCGCACTCCCTGATCATATTCTCCTCTTATTTATCTACGGTCAAATATCTTCACCTCATTAACATGTAACTAGTTGGTCCATGCTTAAATCTATTTTCCTTTACACAACGATATTTCGAGATCCGCTCATCCCATGTTTTTCCATATTATAGGGAAGTTTGGAATTAGTTTGAAAACGATCCAGTATCATGCTCATCGGATTCCATCCAGTACTTCAGCTCACGCATGTGCAAACGCGAAACGCCTCGTCCGATTCGGGACCAAGCTGGACGAAAGTTATGAATTTTTAAATAATCCAGTACCAATTTTATTAAATTTTACTTTATACATTTAATTATGCATGCGCAAAAATGCTTATCTTGGCACGAATTCATTTAAGCTAATTCCGTGCATTTTTTTCTCAAAGACAGATCATTAAACCTGGAATATAGGTAATTAGATATTGACAAAGATATTAAAATACAGTGTGCCCTTTTACATTAATATACATTGAACAATATTAACACTTTAGATTATATTCAACTCAGTAAATCTTCAGAATGATACTTTGCATCAGTGAAAGAACAGAATATAAGGAAATTGCGTAAAATTAATTACGTAACTTCTAGGAAAAGAGAAGAAAAAAAAAATAGAATTGATGAGGTAGCTATGTACTTTTCAGATTCTATAATTTTTTTTTTAAATAAATACAATTTGATTTTAACTATTACTATTGCAATATTATTACTAATTATGAATTATTTATAATTGTCCTTATCGTCTTAACACAATAGCTAAGTTCTTTTAAAATTACTTTTACTTAAATGAAAAGGTTGTATACTCTTAATACAGCCTTTATATTAAAACTTAAACAGCTAACCATGTTTCCTTTTAAACTAAGGTTTCGTAACAACGATATAGAAGCCAATTGCAATCCCGAATCGAGGAAAATGGCTTATCCTAGGCTCATAGATTGCATCTCAAATTATGCACATATATTGCTACAGTGCGAATGTTGAATGCATCATCATACATTAGTCATTCAGACTTCCGATCGGCCCCGAAGTCTGAGATAGGATATAGATGCTCTCAACTGCGAAAAATGATTTTTATTCTATACAAATCGAATGTGACAATTGATCCTTTATTGTTCATATTTATGTTAATATTTTTTTATATTTCTGATTAGTGTATTATATCATTTTTAATGAAAGCTGATCTGATATATTTACCATTTTATCTGAAATTGTACCTTCTATCTGTGAGTAGGAGGATTTTTTCCAATCCTTTATAATAACGTCATAGAATTTCTTTTTTATGCTTAAAACCGCCGGTTTTCTAATGAAAAATACCAATTTGTCCATCTGATCCTTCAAGTGTAAAAAAAACTGCTTCAAAGAATTATTAATCCAGGACATTGTGGTAATGAATGTTTTGAAAAAAAAGTATTTTATTTCTACAAATATTTTAATAAAAACTTTCGTTTGTTTTAGCTTTTAATTCGTATTTTTATAATCCAAAATTAATTTAATATTTGAACAAAATGTATATAAACAATATCTTTGGTGATATGTCAATTAGTTTTAAGCGATCGTTATGCTAAATGACATTAAATCTAGCACAGTCAGATTACTGAGAACTATAAACCTTTTTCTAGCCCATAGAACTCATTTATTTACAGTTAGCCTAGAGCCCAGTGGAAATAAAAAATCAGTTATTTCATCCCAATATTAATGAAAAATATGTATAGTTATGAGTCAAAATTGAGTAGTCTGCCAGCCATAACAGTACACCAACTGTTTAAAAACGTTATAAAACATTTGTTTTTTATTCTGAGCTTTATTTCTTTAAAACTGCTTACAACACAAGAAAAGCTATTAGAACATCATTTAAAGTACATTTGTTAAAGAGTCACAGTCTAATAAAAAAAATTGTTTTTTTAAAACAATCTTTTATAACGAAATAACGAAAATGAGCAATTAATGAGTTTATAACATTTACATTACATTATATTACATTTTTCTTTAAAATTAAGGTAATATTGACAAATTATTAGAATCAATAAATAAAGTAGGTAAATTAGAGGGAGAAATTCTTTATTTGGCCATGCTACCCAAATGCATTGGGCATACATAATACAGTACACGCAGCGTTCCCATCAATCCATAATTGGACATATATACACTTTATGTTTTTTTTTAAACAAAAACATTTTTTCCTCTATATACATATATTTGTTTTCCTCCTTCTCGCACCAAGCCAAATAACAATTTACCAATTCATCCAATATATTACCCTCTGTTTCACTCCTTCATACCTCTTTCTCCAGTGATCCGCAACAACCGTTTGATCAACGGCAAATTTACAGAAATCATGAATAGATAGAAACGCATAAAAAAACAATGCATTAGTACAGTTTACTAAAAATAAATAAATTAAAAAAAGAACTTATACATAAATTTAAAAAGAACTTTCACATAAATTTAAAAATACAATAATCGGACCAAAATGTTGTTTTGCTTATCTCATTTTCTTACATATGTACAAATATATGCAAATTATGAATTTATACATGTAAAATAAAATTTGTAAAAGAATATCCCTTAGATATTTCGTTCCGAAGATTTGGCTCTCATACGGTTTGTCATGGAACTAAGTAGTTATTTTAAAATGAGTGTATCTCCACCAAGTTTTAGTTCTTTACATGCAACTGTAACAGATTTTCAAAATTGCTTTCTTGTTTTTCAAAGATTTTTGTGAGGTACGTTGCATTGACTGCTAAAAACTATGAGGTATAGTCTATTAGATTTTGTTGCTCTTACCCAAATACTACAGCTTAACTTTTTTTACTTTATGCATAATTGAAAGAATATGGTCGGGATGGCGGTTAAAAAAGTAGCTCAAATAGTACAAAATTATTTATCATGCACTAATCTTTCGTCCCATTTTGCATGGCTTCACAGGGCTAAACGCAAGATACCAGAACCAAAAGAATATTGTATTAGGGTAGGAGTACGAGTATATGATGATATGAACTATAATGTAAACTGTGGTGGGCAATAAAATATTGTAAAATTATATAAAATTTCCAATTTCATTTTAATATAATTTTAATTTTCATAAAAAATAATAATAAAAAATAGTTAATATAAATAATGTATCAAAATAAATTTAGTTATTTAATAATAATATATTCATTTAAGATTACTAATTATTTATTTAATTTTAATAATTAATTAATATGATTAATTGTTCGTTAGTCTATGACCTAAGAGCACTTCCTTACCAAGTACTGCACCATTTCATGGATAGTAGCAGTAGCAGTACATATTTATTTTTTAAATTATTTAAATTATTGAATAATAAATAATTTTAATTTAATTTTTTATATTATAACACATAAAAAAAAATTGACATAGTATTTTTTACATCCTATATGCTCAGATGAAGCCCTGTAAAGTGGAGTGAAACGATGGTTCATAATATATCAATATTTTTGTACTATTTGAGCTGCTTTTTCGACTACCACCAAACCATCTTCCTTCACTAATTACACATGGGCAATTAATAATGTTGGAATATATAAATAATTGCGATCCTTAGGTACAGAAAAAAAATGGCATTCCACATTTTTGCTTTTTGCAGTTACTATTAGAATGCAACTAGATCATGAATTAAAATTAAACACAATAGGAGAACTACAACTTAAAAAAATTTTTTCATATTTTACTATATATCTATAAACACAAAAGTTTTTATTACACATAATAATGGTATAAAAACGGCAAATATTTTGTTTTACTTAATACTTACTTTACAGCAAATACTTAAAATAATTTACTTTTCAGTAAATACTTATAATTAATATTACTTAATACTTAATTTACAGTACATAATTATAAGTACCATGGCTTAGTACTGTAGTAATTATTTACTGTAAAGTCAATATTTTTATTTTTTAATAAAAATATATTTATAATTTATTTAAAATCTATAACAACTTGAATAAAATATCAATACTTTGCAAAACTTAAGATGTTTATTTTTTGTGTAAAATATTATAATAATGTCATGGTACCATTAAATACATAATTATTTACAAATAGATTTTCGATTATTTAATAGCTCATTTTATTTTTTTAAAGGAAATTTATTCAACATTAATTTTAAAAAATATATCTTATGAACAGCGTGAATACTTTTCAAACATTCAGATATTTTAAATAATTTAATTAATAAGAAATTTTAAAACTCCGGTACCGCATGAAACGGTGCCTCCGATATGAGTTTTATAATGCCCTGATTATAATAAAACTCTGAATTGTGCGGGGTGGTGCGTGGGTAGCAATACAAATTATAAGGTTCAGAATGCCGGTAAAAGCTGATTAAATACAACAATAGCCCCTAGCCTCACTGACTGAGGTCTGATTGAAATTCCTCCCTCGTCCATCTGTGGGGCTCCAATCAATCAGGCTTTATACTTGATGATTAATTGTTGCATTTGCAGTCAGAATAATATTTGAATAATTAATTAGCTCTCATTATTTATGTGAATTATTTCTGTCCAAAGCTTAATTTTAAATTTGTACTAATCACATACTTTCTTAGACTATTGAAAATGTTTAAAATATAGTGAAACGAATATTAAGGGTTTAAAAATAGCGTTTTTTGTTTTTTTTTGTGATAGGTTTAATTGAGACTTGTTACAGCGAGGTTTGAATGACTGAAAATTTGTTATATTTTAAGTTGCATATGGATTGTTACGGTTGTCATGGTGAAAACAAAACACGAGCGATATGTTTGAGACGAGTGGATTTTGTTTTTGTGAAGGCGACAGTTTTGATTTTGAACACGTATGTTCAGACGAGTGGGTTTTGGTTTTGTGAAGGTGACAGTTTGATTTTGGGACACGTTACGATTGTTCAATGTGAAGTGGTAATGAAGTGGTGGCCCTCCGTCTTTACTGTTTGAACCAAAATAGCACCATATGGGAAATGTCATCTTATATGTTTTGTTTTTCAAAATTATGGTGTTCTACTTCAATGGACGGTCATTAATACTAGAAGTGGGGATATAGGGCAGTGATCTTTCTTTACCATGTCTTGGATAAGAGAATAATAATGTAAATATAGTTATTAAGGTTAAGCATTGCAAGTTGAGGTTAAGTCAACCTATAAGTTTTAATTGTTTTATTAATTAATAAGAATTCTTTTTTTTCCCTTCTCATTGTGTGTACATATATTTCTTATTATTATTAAACTTTTGTACATATAGTTCTGCTGTTCTTTCTCTGCTTTCAAGTTGTTTATTTACTTATGTTTTTTTGTTGTTGCTCACGGAATATTACGATAATTCAACTGGTGGGTAGGTAGGTTTTCTGTTAGGTTTTCTGTTATCTACATGTAAAGGTATTCGCCAGTGGTCATAATTCAACAATTGTTTATATAGTGGTATATTTTAGTTATATAGTGGGCATAATGCTTCGGGGTTGTAAGAAAAAATAACATGGCGCCTAAGGAGTAATTTATTTTTTATTGTTTTGTCCTTTTTTTTTTCCTTTGGGAATATATTTATTTTTTTTTATTATTTTCTTTTAACTCACCCCTTTCTTCGCTGAGCGTGGGCAACTGTAAACGATAAACATATAACTAAGGATAAGTCAAAATTAGCGGTTATAGCATGTTAAAATAAGGATTAACAAATTAAAATATTAACTTATGAGTATTATTTTCGGTAGTGGAAAGAAATCATAGTGGAATTTCCGTTATAAAGAGGTGACAGTAAAGAGGGGGTGAATATAAAATGAAATAATAAAATTGAGTAGATATTGCTTAAGTTGTGATTTCTCTTGAGTACGCAAAAATAACCGATACGGTTATTTCGAAAAAAATTTCGTAGTGTGTTGATTTTTTGGAATGATATAAATTTGTTTTATGTAGCTCATAATATCTCTAAGCTAAATAGGAAAATTTTTAGAAAAAACGATTTAACGAATTATGTTTTCCCATATAAAAAAGAAAATTTCTTTTTATTTATTTTATTAAGAAATATAATTTTTAAATAACTTGTACTTTCGTAGTTACTTGAGATTAGAATTAATGTTTAATACTGTGTCAGTGTGAAAAACTAGCCGAATTAAATTAAAAATTAAGTTAACTGGGTTTAAACTGTCCTCGAGAGATCTGAAGTCTAAAGTCTAGTTGTTTTCCATTCAGCATTTATACTCAGTGGAAAACAACTACAATTAACCGATTTAACATTAAGGATCTAGGACCTAGGACAGTCTAAACCTAGTTAATTAAATTTTCAAGCAATAATTCACTTAATGCTGAATTGGTTCATTCTAGTTGCTTTTAATCAAGCAGAATTTCTTTATGGAAAGCAACTAGACCAATTTAACATTAAGACGCCCTAAGAACGGTTAATCCCAGTTAACTTTATTTTTAGACATTTCGACTTACCTAGTTTATTAAGACTGACAGAGAATTAAGGAACTAGCAACTGTTTACGTACCTAAAATACGTAATGCATACTTTTGATACAATATAAATTTCCCTCAAAGCTTTGTAATATATTCTGGAAAAAAACAACCATATTATGTATTTATAACTTTTTTCCAAAGATGAATGACCCACAAATTTTCTTATGGAATTATGAGTTTGTAGATTCCATATTTGACGGCTTTTCTTCGTTAAAGCCTATTAAAAAGTGCTGACGAGGAACAAAATGGATGACTGCGTCCAGAGTTGAGTTCTTCTTTATTTTTCCCTTATAACATTTCTAGCGGAGTTTAACTATATCAAATTTGTATTTTATTGGTAGAGACCTAAGTAAAATTTTCATTAACAGGATTTTTTCGTTATAAAGAGGTGGTTTTTAAGAGAGGTTCCACTGTACTGTTCTTTAATAACATAAAATTTTTATTTATTTATTTATTGCTATTAACAACTGTGCATTATAATACATTTAGTAAATTTAATCACAGTTAAATTGGAGTGTTACAGGCGTAGAGAAACTACTAATCGGTAGCACTTTAATGACGTTTTGCATTAGCAGGTCTCGTGGCCATCTTCTTTTCAGGCACCTGGAAGGATTGTCAGAAATTGAAGTGGAGGTAAGGTTAGAAACTAGTGGGTTTGGGTGGTTAGGGAGTTTGTAATAGAAGGAATGATATCTAGTTCGGGCTAGATCGTTCACATGGAACATTAAGGTCTTTATGTATGATTTCATTTGTGACAAAGTAAGGAGCATTGAGGATTTTACGAAGGATTTTGGATTGCAATGATTTGATACGAGTGGAATTCGAAGATTTAGGGGAGCCCCAAAGCTAAACTCCGTATGTGCAGATTGGCCTTATTACAGTCATGTAGATCAGTCCGTTGTGTTGAATTGGAAGTTTAGATCGTTTGTACAGTAGGTGCTGTAATAGTCGAAATCGACGTGCAGTTTCCTATTTTTTCAGTCTTATATAACATACAATAAATTTGTCTATGAATGATTAATATGTTAGTTCAGCGTTTAATGAAAATGTGAGAGCTCTTATAAATATTTTTATCTCCCGTTCCATTGTGTAGGCTTCAGTGTGACGTTTAGATGTTTTATTAGCAACTAGAGCAAAGAATATTATCTAAGATGGTGGGAATTATGTTGCAATCGTCTTTTATGGGCCTCTTGAATCACTCACTATTTAGCGAGGATATCTTAGAAAATCTTTACAGATAGCATCTTGGTGTTGTGTATACTACAGATGCGATACTCTTAAGATAGCATTGTTCTTATACTTTGTTCTTATTCAGATATTTAGCAGTTGCATCTCGCAGTAGTTAGCTAAACAATGAAAAATGTTGATTCACACCCATGTGTGACAGAAAAGTTTTGTAATCTTAAACTTATGGTAGTTCCATAAACGTTTGGATTCATTTTCTCTTTTGAAACCGGTAACAATCAACATGATTTTGAATCCAGTTTTTAGATTTTTTTTTTATTTTCTCTGTTAAAAAAGGGAGTTTTTTAATTTGGTATGCATACACATTTACATTTTTATATAAATAGTCGAGAGTTCCATCATGTCAGTATCGAAGTCCCTCAATTTGTTTTAGGACATTGTTAAAATTATTGAAGCTTTTAATCATATATTTTTTATCGATATTATATAGAAATAGACATCTCACTGGGATATTTAGTACTCTTAATATCAGCTTCATAGGAATTGCCTTCTTTTAAATACAGTGAGAATTAATTTGAGTGAGTGGTTCATTAAAATATTAAGATAAAACTATTTTGTATATTGCTATCACTTATTTCTGATTTTTATAAGGTCTTCTCTATTCTGTACGCTTCAAATGAGTGGTTATAATTTTTGGGTTTGTGTAGTTGTAGGTATTAAATAGTTTTTGAGTCATTTGAAAAAAAATATTTTTTTTAAGAAATATTTTATTACTTCACGAAGTCTATTGTTAAATTACTAAGAATCTATTTTTTTTTAATTGCACAAATTTACCAATCATTCATTATTTCAAGACATCGAGGTGAGAACCAATGAGTAAACAGTTTCAACGGAAACCTATTCAGAATATTTTTAAAATATTCCTTATCCAAAGTCCCACGAAATGAAAACTTAACCACCGGCTATGTTATTACCATAAAAATGATAAAATACAAAAAAAAACTGCTATACAATGCAACTATAATCCTTGCTGCTTCGGGTCTTCCCTGGGTAAAGCAGTTGCTTAATGCCCGAGTACAACCCGAGGCCCGATTCTTTTAGCGTGAAAAGTTTCATCGAAATTGAAATTTTGTACAATATTTATGTGTAGTATGAAGGGTCTACGACCTTTTTCAGAAATTAGATATTTTATAAAAATAGTTCAGTATTATTGCCCAATATGTTTAGCGATATTTTTGCCAGTGTGAGGACCCTTTAAGAATCGGATAAGCAGTATCTCTTGATTAAACAGATACAAATTCCATAAAGAGCGCTTTCGAAATAATTTTCAAGGATCGTTTGAGTTTATGAAATATTAAAAAAATTCACTGGAGTGAAAAACCACAGTGGTCACGGTCTGTCTTCGGCAACCAACCAAGAAATTTTGAAACTAAATTACCATTTCACTTGTATTTGCCAATTCTGAACATCTTATCAACTAAGGTACCATACCTGAACTCAAAATTTTACTCTTTTCACTTTCTTAATTTTTCGAATAATAATTTTTAATTTAATAATTATTTTATTATTAATATACACAATTTTGATCCATTTAACTCTCAACCTTTATTCCTAAATAACTCTCAAACGTTTCGGCCCTCAGGCCATTCTCAAGGAGACAGCCTATAATATTTTTTTTGTTTTTATAACAATTACATTATTTCCTTAACTACATACTAATTTCTTTTGCCATACCTTCAATATCGATTTCATTGTTTTTTAATCTCAATTTGCAGGCTAATTGCCCATGTTACATCTTTAAAATAAATTAAATATTAAAATAACATCATAGCAACTTCATAATTTTTTTTTATATCATAAGTTTAAAAATCCTTTTACACAAACAAACTTGTCCTTTTTCACTTATATTTATCACTTAAAATAGAATCTACCTTCAACAGGTTAGGACTCTGTTATCACCCTTCATATAAAAAATAACTTTTTTTATCATTAATTAACATTTAATATAATTTAATTAACATTCAATTTTAATTACTTTGCTTATAACTTAACTTTTTTTAAAACCGTAATTAATATATTCTTATTACATGTGTATTCTTGTATCATACATATCATCGATATTGAAGGTATGGCCAAATAAATCAGTATGTAGTTAAGGAAATAATGTAATTGTTATAAAAAGAAAAAAAAACATTTATAGGTTGTCTCCTTGAGAATGGCCTGAGGGCCGAAACGTTGGAGGGTTATTTAAGAATAAAGGTTGAGAGTTAAATAAATCAAAATTGTGTATATTAATAATAAAATAAACCACTCTCAAACAATCATATAAGTAAATAATTAATTTAATAATTATTACGTAAAACTTACATTTAAAATTTTTTTCATAATTAAATAGATTTTTATATTTTTAATGAACTATAAAAACTAAAAATACATTAGATTCTAAATTATTTACAGTTTTAATTAAATTAGATTAAGAAATCATAGAACTATGAATGCTTTTTTCATAAATTACTGAATATTTTTTTTCATACTTTTAATCCATAATATTTGAATACATTTCTATTAATTATAATCAGTTTATATTCGGCATTTCTCACTTCACCGACAATTATATAGTTTTTCTTACACGAAGAAAACATTTTATAAAGCATTCGAATAATATAGTGTCATTTTCATCTTTCAAAAGAAAAAAATAATTTCATTTTATTATTTCGTTTATAATGTAACTTTAAACAATATTTAAGAATAAATGACACTTTTTTGAACATTTTCATAATATTACTATTCATACTACCAAAAATTATCTTATTTTTTATTGTAAATCGATTCCAATTTTGTTATTGTTGTCTAATTAGAGTATTTTAATTTAATTTTTTTTTTAAAATAACTAACATTAGTAATATTTTAAATTTTTATCTATATCAAAATCAAACGTAGCTTAATTGTAGTATGTTGGGTTTGATTCTAAAAATAGTAATATTAATGAGAAATTGTTTAGTTTTTTATTTAGTTGTAGTTTACATTACAGTCGCTTTATTATCTAATTAATCGTAAAAAAAGTTCATTATAACAAACGATTATATCTGCTATGATATCAATAAAATTAAAAATCGCAGTCCTTATAATATTTCCTACATAGCAGCCAGTGCAGCAATTTTACTGTATTAACTAGTACAGGATGGTGTGTTATGGTAAAGTTGGTACCACCGATTTGGGTTTATACGGGACACTTATTCGTTTATAGGTGATAAAAGGTGGTAATATTAGTATTGAGCTTTCGAGTTCACCAAGCAGACTGTAGAAATACCTTTCATGGAATATATTCTTGGTTTTATTTATTTTATGTAATTCTAAATATATAAATAGTTGCATCCTCCAAGACACAGATTTCCTAATTCGAGTAGGGACAGAAACAGAGGTAATTGGTTTGGGGAAAATGAACGTTTTTAGTGTCTGTTTTAGTGGGACATTGGGTAGAGGGGGTTGGGGGAGACAAAGTAACGATGACTGCAGGTGGCTGTATTGCAGGGCTGCTGGTGGACCCCCCTATCCTTATGGGTCCGCTAACACCACCCAACAGCCTCTCCCATCTTAATTGACTTTTTCATTAACGATTTGTGGCAATCGTTAACATTATGTAATTATGAGGCTCTTAACTATATTATTATTGATCTGGTGGTTGAAGAAAGGTTTTTTTTAATTAAGTAGAAAACAGACTAATGGTATATCTTGTTTTTATTTTTAAATTCACAAGCTATGAATTTGTTTCTTAAATAATTAGTAAAAATAGTAATTGAATGTTAATACATTGATTTATCGATACTTGTACACAATAATATCTAGAGAGAACGGTAAAAATCAGAAAACGATCGGAAGTCTTTTGTACGATACATAAAAGACATTTTTAAAATTCTGGATTTTTTATATTATTATATTTTTTACGGAAAGCTGTATGAAACTAAAATGACATATTTAGAGCATGTTCGTGCCTTAAACGGTTAGAGCCGTTTGGTTCCACTTAGCAAATCAATTAGTACAAGAGCCGGGAAGAAAAAAATACGGTTATCTCACCCCAATTTTTGATTACTTTTATGAAAACTATGTATAATTACTAGTCAAAATTGATAAGTCTGCCAAGTATAGGTAGGGGGAATACAAAATGGCGGCTTTTTCAAAACCTTAATTTTTCATTCGGAGCTCTATATCTTAAAAACTAACAACAACACTAGAAAATCTAAGAAAACATTATTTAAAGAAGTGTAAATTTGCTGAAATATTAGCCCTAAAAAACTCGAGATATAGCTTTTTAAAAAGCAAAATTTCTTAAAAATCTATTGAAAGACTAGTAGTTAGTAAATTTATTTTGAGAAATCTATATCTCAGGAACTATGTGACGTACAGATGTCTATTAGCACTCAAATTAAAGCTAGTTTAATGGACTATAAAATAGTGTATGGTATTTACCTTTGTGGGAATAGTAGTTTTTATGATATTTGCTAAAATCAATAGATTTATAGTTGTTCGGACAATAAGTTTGATTTATGAAAAACTTCATTTCAGAAACCATTGGACGTACAGATGCCTGCCAGCGCTCAGATTAAAGCTATATAAATTTACTACAAAATAGTTAATTATGTATATTAACTAGCTTTAATTTGAGTGCTACTAGACATCTGTACGTGAAATGGTTTTTGAGATATAAATTTTTCAAAATTAATTCACTAACTACTGAACTTTCAGTACGTCCCATACAACATTTTTCGGAAACGTTGCTTTTTAAAAAGCTATATCTAGAAAAATATATAACGTAAATAATTCTATAAGAGCTCATATTTTTGCAAATTTACTCTTCTTTAAATGACGTTCTCTTAGGTTTTCTTTTGTTGTTCCTACTTTTTAAGATATAGAATGAAAAATTATTTTTGTTTTTCGATTTGAAACAGCCGCAATTTTGTATTCCCTCTACCTATACTTGGCAGACTCATCAATTTTGACCATTAATTATACATAGTTTTCATTAAAGTAATCAAAAATTGGGGTGAGATATCTTTTTCTCCTCTTGGGCTCGTACTAAATGTTCTATTAACTGGTGTTTACTACCAGATAGGTTATATCTTCATTAGATGTCTAGAATTATTTTAATTTTAATTATAAAGATTCTATTGTTATTATTTTTTTAGGACATATGGGGGCAATCGCTATTAATATGTTATTTATGTCTTTGTCTTAATATTTCATAAGTTGCCCTTTGTTTATAAGTTGAATTTTGTATAGAGTTTAAATTTTATGTAGACTGTATTTTAAATCGATTCCGGTACTGTTTATTTATTGTTTGGAGCATATTCAGAGATGTATTTTTCTCTCATGCTTATTGAAATAACAATAATTTGAATTCTAACAGTTCTAAAGATAGTACAACTAGTATTTAGACCTCCTTTAGGACACTATAAATTGTAAGACATATCTAGGTAGGGCTGTTAAATTTCATTGTTAATTCTGTGTTCGTTGTGATTAAATTCAAAAACGTAGATTTGAGAAAAATGGGATTGAAAAATTTGGACTTCTATAAAAATGTTGAGGACCTCCGTTCTAAAGAACTTTAAAAGCTTATTACAACAATATTCATCAGGAATGTATTGAAAATATAAATACTGCGACGAAAATACGAATAAATATAATTGTAGACTATGCCCCCAAGGCAAATGTTCATAAAAAACAAACAGTTGAAGAAATAAATAAATAATTTATTATTTTTTTTATTTATTTATAATTTCTTCAACTATTAAATTTTTCTTCTAAGCCCCATGGGTGCGTGGGAATGAAGTAAATTGAAGGAGTTGAAGGTAGCCTCTTTTTCTGCTTTCTGGTAATGCATTTTAAGAGGGGGCTGAGGAAATTTGATTATTTGGGAAGGGGTAGTCTGGACTTTGTATCTGTCTGTTGGTGATGGGGATCACCAGTTATGTTGATTCAAATAATTTATATACTTGTATTCATGTCTGAGTCTTATTGAGTGTGCCTGCCACCTTTGTGGCCATCCTGCCGGTGCCAGTGTCCTAAATAGTGGGTTCGTACAGTACTGAAGGCTGTAAAAAAATTTGATCCATTAAATTTGGGTGAAAAATACAAATAACTTTTTCACACCATCAAGTACGTATTAAATTAATTAAATGTAAACCTGATAAAAATATAATGTCTGAAACAACAAGAAATCTTCAAATGTTTTGAAATGGGATTTCATTGCGTTTTTGATAAATTTATTTTGTCGATCTTTGAAAAAGTCACTTCCAGTTCAATTTTAATGATCAAACAATTGCAATACATAATAAATAAAAGTAATAATAATATAAAGCAGAGAATTAATTTTGGTACATTAATTTATTTTTTCTTTAGTTTATAAAGCTGAGTATCAAAAACAAACAAATCTTAAATATCTAAAAAATAGTATATTTACAATAATGGCAAATAAGGACATTTAAACCATTTCACAAAAAAAATTTTTTTTGTCCCGAATTCAACGGATAAAAATTAATAATAAAGGCTTAGCGAACCCGAATGTTCGTCGCCGATACCGCAAATCGTTCTCTCCTTACATTTGTCGAGTAAAGTCCCTCCAAACCCAAATCTACTAAATCAGTTTCTAAGCAACCCTCCTATCTACGCTTCGGTCTTCCCCTCGGTCGTTTACCGCTTGGTTCAGTGTTTTAGGGATCCATCTGTTACTAACTCGCAAAACCTTACACGACCGTCTGATTTACTGCAATCGACTATACCTGTATTATACCAGGTCATTCAAAAAGTCCTGTC
>NW_027107323.1:804478-812740 GCF_000696795.3 Halyomorpha halys | reverse complement strand
AAAAACGACAGGACTTTTTGAATGCCCTGGTATTTACCGGATGCAGTTCTCTCAATTCAGTGTTGGTTAGCCTTCTAAATCTTCCTGTTCTTTTATCCTTTTTTGGTTCGATTATTTTATGTAATACTTGATTTTCAAAAACCTTAAGGCGCTGTTCTTCCCCTAGTGTAAGGGGCCACGCTTCGTATTCATAAAGAGCAGATGGAAGGATAATACTTTTGTGAATTCTAACATTTAAGTTTTTCGATAAAAGGCGCGAGCTAAGCAATTTCGAAATTGAACAATAACTATTATTTTCCGTCTTTAATCTCACCGTTATTTGCTCACCAATTTTGTTTTTTCTAGTTACCTTAGAACGTAAATACTGGAAAATGCTACTTGTTCAAATGATTCCTCCTATATCTTGTCACCAAAATTGTTTCTTGTTGTCATTTCCGTTTGTGCTTCTAACCATATATTTTGTGATAAAAAAAAAAGGGTTCTGCGGTTTAAGGACATTTTTTTTATGTCATTCGCTGTAATAAACTTAAAAAAATAAGGTTTACAAAGGCACACATTTTTTTGAAAAATTCGTTTTGAATTTCCTATACATATTCTTACTCTATTTCTGGTATTTGCATGTAAAAGTAAAGTAAAATGATATTGCATTAGGTACATTTTTCTGATTGTTTTATAATATTTACTTTGACTTATTCTCTCTCCTTTTAAATGTTGACATTCTGAAACAGCTGAGCTAAGCCCAGTTGGTTTGACTAAGCATTTAAGTCCCGGTAGGGGACTTCACCGTGCCTTTGGGAACATTTATATTAATGTAGGACCAGCCTCGGTAATAATAACACTGCCTCGGGAACCCAGGGGTCTCTTTGCAGATATCACCAGCGTCGCAATCTTTGCATATCTATCTCTGTTCCAGTCTGTTTAGACCCAGGAAGGTTGTCTTTAAACTATCATCCCAAATACGCTTTGGATTTTTCCATCTTGAGTAATCTTTTGTTACTCTTCAGGATTTCGAAATGCTTGAATAAAATATTAGTGCTGGGAATATCTTGGGATACGCTTTTCTTATTTTCTTCATATATGATGTTAAGCTTACAAAGAGAAAGCCGTTCGTATATTTATGGCAATGCTTTAAATAACAAATCCAGAGTTTTGATAAATATAGCTCCTTGCTTTTAATTCATCCATCTGCATGATCCAATCTCCAAACACACCTCACCCAGATTGAGCAATGTTGCAGCCAATGGCGGATAAAAGTCAGTTTTATAAAAGTTTAATTTTCTTTATCCTTCTGTTTGTATATATTTAGAGAGAGATTTTATTTATTTTTATTTTTTGTTCTTTTATTTTAGTATGAATGTAATCAGTTATCACTATTACTTATTGCCCAACAACGTTGTGGCAGATTGTAATATTTATTAATAAATAGAATTTGAAAAAAAATTCATTCATCTAAGACGATCATTTGCTTCATAGAAATAAAATCTGAAATTTAGTTAGATTTTCAGCATTTCGTAAAAGTGGTTTTAAATAAAAATATATTACCAGGTTTAATTTTATGGATAAGAAAAATAAACAGAACATTTTTATGGGGGCGGGAAAAATAGTATGTTAAAAAATGATCGAAATAGACTAATTGTTGAATCCACAGTTGAACAACTTTTAAATCAGGCATATAGTGCTTTTATTGCTCTCTTCAGGTAGTTCCGTAAGTTTGCACTAAAAATCAAATGTTTTGATGAAAGTACCATGTCGATTGTATAAAAGCTACTACAATTAAATATAAATTTAATAATTATATTTGTACACCGATTTACGATTATTGAATAAACGTAATTTATTATTATATAATATCTGATACTAATCCAATAACAGTTTTGTTTAAGAAATTATTAAATATATACCCCCACTATTTCATCAACTAAATTCATGAGATCAATCATACCAAAATTCCTTCTTCATTTCTATTCAAACTGACGGTAACTTTTTTGAATTTTTATTGCATTACTAATGTAAATAACTGTACTTAAAGTTAGTTATTATAGCATTGCTAGTAGTTTTAAAGATATAGATTGTGGATCTTCAATTTATAACAGCCATAAATTATTCGGGATACTATCGCTAAAGCTTATTTTCCTAGAATGGAAATAAGTGATAAAACAGCTGAGACGTAGGTGTGAGTTTTGCGTTAGGTCTAGCACTGACCTGTAAGTTTGGATTTCGGCGGAGTTCATTGGATAGAATTATATTGGCAAGAATTGTAGAATGGAAGGCTGCAAAATTGCGAATTTAATAACTCAAAATAATTTTGAAGTGATAATATTAACATTAATCAATACTATTTGATTTATTCAAGGGTTGTTATCTCTTAAAATTATTATTTACGTTCATCTTTGAAAACGCCCTGGCCCACAACTCCGAAAACGATTTGTGATTCTATGTTGCTGTTTTGGTATAGGAATAGAACATTTAAATTTACAAGATTGTTTGTGAAATTACGAATATGTGCCAAGTTCTTTCTACGCATTTTTTTAATGAATTTCATAGTAATATAATTCGCATATGCATACATTATTAGAACTATTATTACACCGATGTCGATTACCAAACGTTTTTAATGTTTGTTGCTGCAAAGGAAACTTAGCTCCCAACTTATGACACGTCATTGCAAATTTTATGAAGTCTAAACACGGAGGGCATCACGGAGGGTTGTGAGGCACTCGGGGACAAACTTACACTAACAAACAAGAAATTCTTTCCCGGGACGAGTAAAGGCTCTTGAGAGGACTATAGTGGCTAAAACGAAATAAAAGAGACCCTAAACGCTAACATCGGAAAGCCATTACCGAGAGAATTATTTACGATTACCGGCTCTTAGGGGGCGAGCGCAAGGCCCCCTTACAGCTTGTGTGCTCAGCTTCGTTCCATCGGGCATCTGTCTCCCTCATAACTGATTGCTTGCGGTTAAATCCAGTGTTAGTTTTCCCCGCCCTAATACTATCCAGTTTGGACATTTTTGTAAAGAGTGTTGTCAGGTCTGCCTTTAACCCCCTCAACCCCGGGCACTTTTAGAAATGGAAGCCCTGTCGTTAGGAGAAAGAGTCCTTCATATTATTTTCTGGACAAGTTTTGGTTGTTAACAGAACAATTTTTAAAAATTGATATTAATTTATTATATATTTGAAAAATAACTAACATTAAAAAAAAAATTAACATTTAAAACAGGTACTTTTCTCACTCTTTGACTAGCGAAATAATAAATTACTTCTCCCAACTCAATTATTTAAATCCATCAGTTTCTAACAGGTACTATGATAAACGAAGTAATAATAATGATGGCCTAACGAACCCGGAGGTTCGATGCCGATACCACCAAACGCTCTCTGCATACATCCTTCCAGTGATGCACCTCTAATCCCAATTATACTAAATCAGATTAAATGCAATCCTCCTATGCACGTTTCGGTCTACCCCTCGGACATCTTTCAGTGTTGGTTCAGTGTTTATTAACATTTTAGGGATCCGCTCGTTACTAAGTCCTACAACCTTAAACGCCCATCTTATACCCCGCAATGCTTGAACTATATAACTTGAATTATATTTACCGGGTGTAGGTACATTAATTCAGATGATAAACTAAAGACACAGATAAATCTTTCTTAAAGAAATTTTACTTCTCAGTTCATTCTTGATCTGTCTTTATTAATTTATCACTTGAGTTAGGGACCCTTTGGTTCGTACGGCCCTAAGTACGTAGGGTAAAGAAGACACTAACTGTTGTAAAACTATTATTAGTCACTAAATTCCGGCGGGAATAAATTCGTCAATTGTAATGTATTACGAGGCTTTAAGGGTTAAAATATAATACATCGAATCTCATTTCTTGAACGATGGTCAAGAGGTTGTTCCTTGATTGATAATTAGCTTTGGAGACAAGAGGCTTGAAATATGAGTTTTATTTATAATGGTTACAGGGGACTTCATATAAAGTTAATATAACACGAAAAATAGAAAATTAGAACAAGACACATCCACACTACCGCTCGACACCATATGGGACATGGAACGAGCGTTTATGAGAAATCCTGTATGGATTTTTTTGGAGTGGAATAGTTAAAATTTTCTAGGTTCTATACTCAATTACACCAAGCAAAAATCCTATCACTTCAATCAATTCCGGAAAATATTGGTATGAGTAACACATTTTTAAAAAACTTAATTATTTTGAAAAATATAAATGTTGATATGCCTAATTCACAAGTTTGTTAATTTTTTATTTTAAAAAATAAACTACATATTCATATATAATTTTTCACTTATAAACAAACTTATTTATTCATTAAATTATTTTTTATTATTATTATTATTATTTTATTATTTTTATTTATTTATCTTTTCTTTTGACTTATGTATCCAATCAAGTATTTCTTTTAACTAATTTTTTATTATAGTTTCCTTTAAATCTATGTATTAGTTTTGTTTTGGTAAAATGTATTTATTTGTTAGTTTTACTGTAAACTGATCTACTGCTGTGAGTTATATTTCTCTAGTTGAAAAAAAATGCACTTTCTACATTATTATACCATGTTAAAATATGTAATTTATATATGTCCGATCTCGGATTGATTACTATGCTGTGTAATGTAGCAACCCGATGTATTTGGGCAGCATGAATGAATAAAGCATTTTTCTCTCTAGTTATTTTGAAGATCTGCAAATTAATTAAAATAAAATAAACATTTTTAGTGAATTCAACTCTATTTTTTTTTAGAGGGTATAGATTAAAATTTGATTATTGTTTTAACAAGTTTAGGCTATTTACTTCAAATTTGTTGCTAATAAATGTTTGTAGAATATAAATGTAATAAAATGTCTGTTTACGTGTTATAGTTTCTATCTTTGGAAACTGGGAGTCGAAAGAAGGCAATTATGTTAATGAGGTGTTGATAGTTAACCGTGGATTATTATGTGGAGAAGATGGTCGGGGGCGCTATCAGCAAATAAATAAAAATATATTTATTTGTGCCAACGTTTCGATCTGAATTTCAGGTCTTCATCAGGGCTGACCAACAAAAACAGATAACAATTATAATTCATAGAAACATAAAAATTCAAAGAAACAAATAAACCAACATTATGGAAATAAACATAACAATGAATTGAAAATTCACTTCTATGTTTTTTATTAATGAACTATTTCATTCTAAATTCATTGTTATGTTTATTTCCATATTGTTGGTTTATTTATTTCTTTTAATTTTTATATTTCTCTGAATGATAGTTGTTATCTCTTTTTGTTTTTTAGCCCTGATTAACACCTGAAATTCAGGTCGAAACGTCGGCACAAATATTTATTTTCTTTATTTACTGAACGATTTCAATGGGGGTTACCCCTATGTGGTACCAGTGCTTTCGTAATTGTGAATCAACTTACTGAGTTCAAAAAAAGTCGTTGGAACGTTTTTGAGAAAATCCTAAAGTAGTGTAAACTCGATTATTCAATGTGGTACTTGATTTTAACGAAAATGTCGCTGTAACATCATAGGTGTGCATATGAAACAAATTTCTAATTTCAGTTTCGTGCGACGTTTTAGTGCTAGGCTGTTGACACATAGATCATGAAATTTCGACTCAATTTTGAAAAATAGGAATCTCATATGCATCGAAAGTTCGCACGATTTCTATGCTTCCACTTACTAAATATTTCGTATATAGGTGAAAGTAAAATATATATATACAAGTTAAGTTGTTGTAAACTAATTTAGTTTATAGTTTTATGTTAGTTTGAAATCCTGTTTTATTCTTAAGATGGTTTTTGGACTTACACCACTATGATTCTCGTAAAAAGATTTATACAAACAACTACAATCAGAAGGAGGTAGTTCTGGAAACCTTATAGAAACGCTTGCATTACGTTAAATGAGTACAAAATCAATAGAAAAAATTACCAATGCTCTCATGCCAGAGTACACGAAGAGGAGACTAAAATGAAAACAGATGCTTGATATGTTGGCATATGGGTCTTGTTGTTTTCCTCCATGTTAGATATGTCATTTTTAGTTTAAGTTTATAACCGCATAATCGAAAACTTATCTAAAATTTATTTTTATTAATAGAATATACTTACATTTTATAATAGTTATAGTTTATTTGATATACCCTTACTCATCTTAAAATCAGAATGCATTGTTAATTTTATTAAGAATTTAATTTTCTACTAAATCGATAAAAAAACAATTGTGATAGCCAATTGTGGCTTTTTCATCTCAATTGTAGAGTAGAATCCTTCCCCTGAAGCTTCCTGATTTTTAACTAGGGTTTAAAATAAAAAGTAGAATTTAAAATCTTGTAAAATAGTACAATGCTTTAATTATTATAAATATAAACTATAATTATTATAAAATAAGTATATTAAGTTATTTTATAATATACAATAGTAGGGACTGAACATACCATTTATGACTGTCATAATAAAAAACCAGCACAAAACATTTCATGAATCAATCGCTGGATACCCCAACCTACTGGTACAAACGTTACTGACTGACACAATACCACAAAATGCTTCTAAAACGCCCCTGGAGCAGGGATCTGCTACATTAGGTGGATGTACTACGAGTATGTTAGGATTATCTTCATTAGGTTTCTCCTCACTCGAATTCATAGTAATACTCTGCAGAGATCGTCAAATGGATCACAAATTTACACTACATGCCAAAAGGCTTATATAAAATTACAAAATAATGAATAATAATATCAATTAATGATTCTGATCTTGACAAACCATCGCAATTTTTAGTCTTTACTATATAGTTTTTGTACCAATTAAGAGTGAAGTCTGTTATGCTTCTTCCATTCTTTTTATTACCATAATGTTTTGTGTATCTGTTATTGTTATATTCGTTTTGTAATTTTTAAGTTATATAATTAACATTATATAGAATTATCTGAATAATAATGTCATATGAGTATTAAATATGGATTGTAGGATTTCTTTGTATTTATGATTTTAAAGTTAGGATTTGAGTATTAAATATAACAGGGTAGTTGTAATGTTTGTGTAAAAACAACTTTAGCTGATAAGAAGGATCTAAACCCCTGACAGTTGAATGGCTATTGCACAGCAAATGATTTCGTCAGCACAATTCCAAGCCTCCTGGGATTCGTCAGTTATCCACTTAAAGTGAGTACTCTTTTGTGACTCCCTTGGGTGCATCCTACTCCCTAAAAGAACATATTTTTCATTGTGTTCCTCTAAATACATTTATCTGTATCAGCTTTTCTTTTTATTTATTCTATACACTGGCATGTCTGTATAGAATTTGTCCTTTTTCCTATAAATAGTATGTTTATTTTTACACCAGAGTATGTTGTGCTATGATATGTTATGCTAATATATCAAAATTATTTTAGGTGTCCTCTCAAACGTCTTAATATGCCCTAATTCAAAAAGTAAATTGTTAAAAAAAAAAAAGAAAAAACCTTTCAGTTTCTTCAAAATACCTACTATATCTAATTAACACATTTTAAAACCTTATTTGAACTTTGACCCCCAACCATAGTTAGGCACTATAGGACTCCAATGGGAGTCTTGGCCGGAAAAAAAAACTTCTTTTCTTAATTTTAGTTTTGATTAAAATTTGCTACGGTCGTTTTATTTTATGGACTTGGAAAAATGTGAATGTACAACTTTTTGGGTAAGCAGTAGAAAACACCTGGCTTAAGACTTGCTTGTTCAACTTAAGAAGTCTATGAAGTACATTGTAGAAAAATAGTCCGGGTATTGGTGAATAAAGGTATCAAAATAGAAGAAGAGAACTATTTATTGTTAACCGTTTCGTCCCACTTTAAAGGGCTTTTCAGAACTGTCAGATCGAAACAAAGATGACAACTTTGGTTACCAATAAATAGTTTTCTTCTACTATTTTGACTCCTTTTGACCACCACCATTCCAATATAAATCAACAAAGGCAGGGCCTCTAAGATACAAATACTACTACCCCAGTTGTCATCTTTGTTACAATTTGGCAGCCCTGGAAAAGTGGGACGAAACGTTAACAATAAATATTGATTACCACCCGGGCTATCTTCTGACAATCAGAATATTTCTTGATGAAACATTGTCCATTAAAGGAGTGCTTTATACCATGATTTCATTGACTAAACTACGATACAAATTTTGGTGAAAGTTTTGAATTTGATCAGAGGCTTACAAAAAGCACCGGTAACTATCACCTGAGTTATTAATTGAATAATAATTGACGT
>NW_027107323.1:778115-803598 GCF_000696795.3 Halyomorpha halys | reverse complement strand
AAAGCACCGGTAACTATCACCTGAGTTATTAATTGAATAATAATTGACGTCTGGGTTATATTTTTTTTTTTAATGAAAACTTTAAACATTCCATTTATATTATAATTAATATAAAGAAAGAGTTGAATTTATGAGAATAGTGCTGTAGGTTTTAATATATTATATCAATGAAGCCGTTTCAACACCATACTTCTATTTTGCCTCGTGATTTGTAATCATGTCACCTATTCAAGAAATAAATTTTGAGAATTATATTATTTTTTTGTAATTTTTAAATTAGTTTTTGAGAAATGTCTGTACAAAATCTATATCATATAAAATTGCATAGAATAAACTGTAAAATTACACTCACTACGTATCTCCAGCTAAATTAGGACACCTTCTATTTTTGAGACTTTTACAATAATGTAATTAAAAAAAGGAGTGAGCATGTATCATAAAATTTCTCACTATTCAATTCCGTACTAATGTAACAACTGTGCAAAATTTTGAGAAAATCTGAGATGGAAAGGTTCAAAATTTTGTTGAATTTACCATTGTTGAATGGAATAACCCTTTTGCATAACCTGAACGATATTTACCTTTTATTTTTCTAATTTTTTAGGAACCCCTTCCTGGACATTTTGGATATACATGATGTTATATACAGGTTACCACCCTGTAGATCACCACATTCTAACTATAGTAGGAGGTAAAGTTACGTAGGACCGCCTCAGAAATAAAAGTCGACCCCCAGGCCGGACTCGAACCGGCGTCCATGCAGTTCCGAGGTTGCAAAGAACTACACCTGAACTCCCTTAGCTACAGACGGCCTTAGACACATTATAACTATAATTGACTAATGATTATTGAAAATTATAGCGTAATTAATTGAAGAATCAATTGAGCACTTTTTAAACGTTAGATGTACCCCATGAGCGTATTTAGTCCGTGGTTGTGTGAATTTGTTTACGATTTTTTTATCATAAATTATATGAAAGAAATAATATAAAGCCGACGTAGCGACCAGCAGTATGTAAATTAGTGGCTTTCAACTTTTCTCAATTGTCTATTTGTCTGGTGATCATGACTTGATCGATTCAAAATTAGCTTTTGTATACACTAGCTTGTGGTGAGTTAACTCAGCCGGATTAATCTAGCCGTAAGAATTGGAATGTTTGCTTTGTCTGTTGGAACCCAAAGTATTTTGGTAGCATGATTCAAATAATGAAGCTTATTTATAATCTATAAATTTTTTAAATTATTTTGTTAAAGATCTTTTTGTTTTTTTAAACTCTATTTTGAGTTTCTCTCTGTGCAGATTGCTCTCAGAGACCTATGTTACAGATATACTTTTTAAAAAATTGTTTGACCTCTGCAGGAATGTTTTGGCCTTTTAATAAGTTTTCGATACATGAAAAGGCGAAGCCCCCTTTCATCGACCTGAGGCCTGGGCCTTTTGATTTGTGCTGGGGGGGAGGAGGGAATTTTGCGCCATCTCCAGGCCCTGATTGATATATGGCTTCATATATCTCCACTAATGGTGGGGCATTTCCTCCTCATCATATTTGCTATCGCTCTCTCGTCACTATCATTCTCCGCAACGATTTCTGATCCACTCTTCGAAAATCCAATCGCTATCTCCTCCTCGTTCCAAGGAATTATCCAAATTCTTATAATAAAAACTGATCAAATTTATAACTAATTAAAACTCATGATTAAATTATATATTAACAACTAAATTTCCATTCCATACATTTAAAATGATGAATAAATATTAAAATCTGCTACAACCTTAGGCAATAAGTAATAATAATAAATGATCATATTCATACCAAAATTAAAAAAATAAAACAAACATTATACATTGCAAAAATAAGTAAAATCTCTAAATGTCATGTTGAAAATAAAAGAATATTTCGGATTTTAAGTTTTTATTTTTAAAGTATTATTAAGTAATCACTAATTTAGTGCCTCTCAAAAAAGCTTGTATGATTTTTTTAAGTGGATAAAATTTCTATAATTTGATACTAAAATGAGCTCAGTAATACCATTATTTTACCAGCTCTCGAAACATTGACCATTTTCCTCCAAAGTAAAAGTGTAGTATGTCTTAGCAATATCCATTCTACAAGAATAATCCTTTCGAACATATTTAAAGGACATTTAATTAACTTTCATCTAGCTCTTAAGAGAATGTTTAGGCTCTATGTTTCTCTTAGAGATGACTGATCTCACGGAATAAAAACTCGGGCCTCTCGCTACGGATAGAATAGGTTAACACCCATATGTGATAAGTGTCCAGACAGGAGGATAAACGGGAGAAATACTTAAAAGAAAATTAATAAAATAAGTCGAATTTCATATAAAAGCTATTTATAGTGCGAGTTTGTCGCCCGACCAAAAATGACTATCTTTCGACTACCAGCTATCAAGCAAAGTACAAAGTGAAATATCAATTTACAATATGTAAGGGACTGCGGCGGCGATCACTATTACTATTACTATCACTATCGACGTCTATATTGAACCTCGTCTTTACTTGAACGTCTTTTAGAATTAGAGATTATATAAAGTAATATGTAATTAAAGCAAATTGATTAAAGAGCTTATCAAGAAAAGGGACGCACGGCTCAGTCTCTGGATAAATTAAGAATTACATATGTCATTGTTTAAATTGTGTAAAAAAATTTCAATACCTAATTGCTAACAAAAGTGTAAAAGAAAAAAAAGAAATGGTAGTAATCTAAATCATTTGCATTTTCAGGAAAACGAAATGGACTTCGTTTATTATCTTTTGATGTAGTGCATTTCTGATTGGTACGCCATGGGAGCAGCTTGTTGCAAAAAACTGGACACACCGACCAGTCCTCATCAGCTTCCAGTTTGGGAGGCCATGAGGCGTTATGTATCACAGGTAATAATTTGTTTTGTTTATATGTTATTTATCATTATTAGATTTATAATAAAATTATTATAACCCGTGCTACCTTTTAAGGGACCAAATTCCATCCAAGCAGAGACTTTTAATATTTGTATATAACCGGGTGAGATTTTTATTCCTATAATGTTTGCATTATACATGTATATGTTCATCACCTGAAACGTCTACACTTTTCTGAAATTTGATTTAGACTCCATTGGGTGTTGGTTAGCAACAGTGGCATTCGTTCTATCTTTTGTAGGTATTAGTATTTTTCTAATCTTCTCCGGCGTAACCTAAATCTGGAATTTTCAATGAAATGAGTTATTGTTTTTTTAAATTTAAATAGTAAATCCATGCCTACTGTCAATGAATAATGATCCTTCATTGTATCCCAAACCCTCCAATCCCACATCACCACCCTTGAAGAATGGTGCCAAAATTGGAGGATTAAAATAAATTCCAATAAATCACATTTACCCTTCTTCGTAAACATTCGTCTTGCACAACAGTATCTGTTAATAATACCCCACTTATTCCTGTTTACGTAGTACTGATACGTTACTTAGGACTAAATACGGACAAACGACTGACATGGAATCCTCATACAAGACTAAAAAGACAAGAAACGTTCGTTGATTCCAACTATTACAACATTTACTAGACAAACGGTCTAAATTGCCAATCCATTACAAAAGACTGATCTACATGACTGTTATAAGGCCTATCTGGACATCGAATTCCTCCCGAATCCAATCCTTACAGTCCAAAATCCTTCGTAAAATCCTTAATGTTCCTTATTTTGTCACAAATCAAATCCATCAGGACCTCAATGTCCCATATGTTCGCCGATTTGGCCAGAACCAGACACCAATCCTTCCATGATAAACTTCCCAGCCACCCAAACCAACTCGTTTCTAACCTGGCTTCTCCTTCACTACCTAATAATCATACTATGCGTCTGAAAAGAAGATAGCCTCGAGATCTTCCCCTTCAGAAATGTTTTTGGAGTTCTAACAATGAGTAGATTCTCCACATGTTTGTATCATGTCATAATATCACTTATAGCAAATTTACTTGATGTATATATGTGTATACAGTTGTAAACAATAAATAAATTATTAAAAAAAAAATAGTAAATCATATTTTAAGACTAATAGCAGATATAATCAAAAGTCTAACAAATTTTACTGTATTTGACGATTCGTCTGTGAATGACGCAGAAAATCTAACAAAAAAAAACGCAACATATTCTAGTGGAACGATTGCGCACGAGAGGAATTCGATTGTTTAGCCCTAAAACTCAATTCCATAAGCCTAAATAGGCTTTTTTATGGTCAGGTAAATTAATGTTTTGTGATTTGGAGAAGCTTAGACTATTTTTCTAATGTATATGCAGTGTCCTCAATTTTCAGTTTTGTGTGAGAATTCCAAGCTATTTGTTGATCCAGATTTAGTCCATGGTAGCTGATTATTAAAAGTATCTTTCTAAATTACTTTCACTCTTTCTTCGCTTGCTTGTTCGTTAAAAAAATGAAATTAAAATAATTTGTTTCTGACAAAACCTACTTTTTTAAAGGTTTTATGACGAAAGTGGTTGTACATAGTGATAAGATTTCGAAATGAAAACAATATTTATAACTTCTTTTTTTTTTAAATAATATTCCTTCGATAAACAAATAGTAATTTCCACTTAATATTACTATTTGGTGATTGGCCGATGTACTATGAAAATTTTTCGAGTATTGATTACAAATTGTATAACGAATATGGTGAAGAAGCTCCCATCGAAAACCTTATTCTGCGCTGTTGGCAACATCCCAACCCTCGCCACCATTAAGAAGATCTAGTCTTATCCTTTAGTGATGTGCGTTCGTCTCTCTAGATAAGGGACTATTTCTAGAATAGTTACTTACGCTACGTGAAAGTCCATTGTTGGCTATTCTTCTTCATTTTATCCTTACCCCTGTGACATTATCTTGAGCCATCTTTTATTCTGAATCACCCTCTGGGACTTTTTCGATCTTTCGAAGGTTAGCATTTCTTTTCAGTTTCATCTATGTTGGTTTTCCTAGTTTTAGAAACTTTCGGTTTTTCAAACTTACTTTTTGAAAATTTTCTATTCTTGTTGTTATTTCCTTAAAGAAATACTTAAGCTTGTGGAAGTATTTAACAATTTGATATCATATGTTGCATATACCATTAAATTTATTTTCTTAATGTTTCCTTTGTCCAAATGCTTTAAATATGCAATTATCTCCCATTTCAGAGGGTTTTTTTCCCCTTATATTAACTACCTACAACCTGTTTTTTCTTCCCTACCACAGCATAACTACCTACTATACTAACAACTAACTACAACAATACTTTTAGGATAAACCTCTGATGTCAGGTATTTCTTAGTCCAGAGTCATGTATAGTAGTTCTATGAGCTTCGAGAAAAAAACAAGGTTTAATTATCGTCCAAAAATAACATGAGAAAATAAAATCCTATCTAATGTAGTTTATTGTACAATAAAGATTCGAATAAGCTAAAATTAATTGTAACTGACCTTAGCAGTTTTATTTTCTTTGGGGTTGCATAAATTGTAAAATTTGAGGTTTTTGGTATTGGTCTGCTATCAAAATTTTTACTTTTATTATTTATTTTTTTTTTTTGGTACTCATATTTCTTCCTTCCTTATTTCATTTTCTGATAAAACCTAGAATTTCCCTCAAATTCATTTTAAATATGCCTCAATCTATTTTATTTTCTTCTAAATACTTAAAGTATCTTTTTGTTTTTATTATAAGATTTTGCTGCAAAGGATTTTTAAAATGTATTTTATATTTTATTATTGAATTTAGCAAAACTTACTGAACTGAAAAAATTGCAACATTTAAGTATTGTTATGAAACAATTATATCTCTAACATTTTTTCGATTGTTAAAAAGAAAATATGTTTAAAAAAATGTACCAGCCAATCAGTTGAAGGAGCACTTCGGTAGCACACATTCGTTTTTTTCTTTTTTTACGTATGCCAATGGTCTTAAATTAATCAATAAATCAAGAAAACATTAAAATTAAAAATAAAAAGTAGATTTATATTCATACGTTGTCTTTTCTTTATCGGTTCATGTTTCTTCTAGATAACGTTTACCTTAAGTTAGTACTTTTACTTAAGTAAGCAATAAAATGATCTAAGAAGTGCACACATCAAAATAATGGGTCTATATATTCAATATATAGAAGTCTATGTATTCAATCGAGCCTACATTTGTTTGTGTTTATATTATATTTATAATATAATGACATAATATATTACAATATATAATGTCTTTTATTTATATTAGGTATCGTTTCTTCGATGTGAAATAACTACTGAAACTTCCGAGTGCCTTCAATAATTTTTAAAAGCTTAATCCCATAAAATTCACAGTTTTTTTCCATATGCCTGATGAAAATTAATTAAATATTTATGGAGAAACCATTATAATCGTAGTTTATACCTACTATTGAAAAGATATAAAATAGCTTATTGGCTATTTTATCAAGTACTATTTATTTCAAGTATAATGTTCCTTTGTTTTAAAAAATTATGATAAGCATAATACTTGGTAGAATAATTATACAATGATTATTATGGTGCTCATTTTATGTATAGCATATTAGTGCTGGTTCTGAACGCTAACGAATCGCTAAAGGCTTTTTTTTTTGCAAAGATGAATTTCTAATGTATTCGAATGATTTAAAATGAATGGACATCAGAATATTGTAATTCTTCTTTAACGAACCCCTCGTTGAATTTCCGATTTTGAATTTGCTTTCTTTTGAACAATTTAAAAACGCCTTTAAAGTAAGACTATTTAAAAAGATAATTTTTTTTCAATGCTAAACTTTATAATATCTAGTTAGGGATATCGATCATTATATGATAATACAATTAGAAAAATACAAAATAAATTTAAAATTAGATACAACGTCTAAAGAATCGTTTCTTATCTTGTTCTCGATTGATTTAAGATTTGTATTAAACGATTATAATATTTTCTTTAAATCTATAATTAAATTAATTGACTACTACGTAATTAATCGTTACCATTCTAGTTTATGATTTACATTATATATTTTTACTGAATGAAAATTCAATTTTATTGTTTCTTGTTTAACTCACTACAAATTGTGATTAGTAATTTATAGCACCAAAAGAGACAAACAGATTTTTCTAATCCCTAATCAAGTAGATCTATCAGTCTCCTTTTGGCATTTTTTGATCTCGAAGGAATAATGAATGTATAAAAGATATCTTAAAATAATTACGGACTGACTGAAATTAGTAAACTAACTAGTTTTCTCATATTAATTTCAACAATATATCAATTTGTTAGTTATTGACTTTATTCCTGGAGCTCTTCCGTATTTTTCTTAAACCTCGAAATTACACTTCATTAAACGAACTATAATTCTTTAATATTATTGGAAATATTTTTTTTATTCAGTATACCTCCGAAATTTCTTCAATTCGACCAGTCTTGGCTGGGGTATCGCAAGAATCAATATTGGTTCCGTTACTATGCAATATTTATACGACTCACATAGCTACCAATTCCGAAACATCGACTTTTATCTATATTGACGACACGACTATTTTAATAATATACCAAGATCCCACAATGGCCTCAATGGTTCTAACATTATTTATTTTATTTTCACTAATGTTTCTCATTTTAGAAAATAAAATAAAATGACACCAACGTATTTTCGACCAACACTGCTATACCATTTATTCATGTTTCCATATTACCTTAAAGAACATGTCCATTGAATAATACAACTACAAAAGGGGCTGGATGTGTTTTCTTCGATACTAAAACAAGTCCAAGGTGAAAAGGGTGTAAGAGGTGTGAAAAAACGATCCAATCTAGTACAATGACAATCAAATAACGTATATATTGTATTTAAAACATTACTTATTATTATTATTTAGTAATACTCATTACGTACAAGTTAAGTCACCACGCTTTTACTTGAGAACAATAACAGGAATATGTGGTATTTTGAAATATGATGTCATTAACTGAAAAACGATGATTTTAATTTATCATTTCCTATTGTAATAAAATATAAAAAAAATTCTATGTAAAAATAATAATTTTTATTACAAAAAAACAACTTTTAAACTGTAATTTTTCCAAATTCTACCCAAATTTTATTGAATACAGTCTAATAATTGTAAGAAACTTATTTAATAAACAGTTGTATATTTATAAGAGGTATATAAGAAACATTATTTATTCTAATTCTTATTTTTTTAAAAATAATTTATTTATTATTATTTACAACTGTATAAAAATATATACAACAAGTAAATTTGCTGTAGGTGACATAGTGACATGATACAAACATGTGGAGAATCTACCCATTGATAGAACTCCAATAACATTTCTATAGGAAAAGATCTCGAGGCCATCTTCTTTTCAGACGCCTAGGAGGATTATTAGGTATCCTTCATAAATCCTTAATTATGAAGGATTTTGGATTGTAAGGATTGGATTCGGGAGGAATTTGATGGTTTAGTGGATCCCAAAAGCTTAACTCCGTATGTCCAGATAGGCCTTATAATAGTCATGTAGATCAGACTTTTGTAATGGATTGGCAATTTAGACCGTTTGTCTAGTAAATGTTGTAATAGTCGGAATCGACGTGCAGTTTCTTGTCTTTTTAGTCTTGCATAAGAATTCCAAGTCAGTCGTTTGTCCAGATGTAGTAAATATTAAATATCAACAAAAAAAATTATGAAGCGAGTTTGATCGATCACTGACAATAAAAAAGTTTTCGACCTGAAGTCAGGATCGAAAAACAAACAAAATTATAAAATAGTGAAGGTGAGATAGAGTAACAAATTAAAACAAATATTGTTATGTATTTTGAACCGTTAATAATTTTAAAATGTAAGTTATTGTATTTATTGATTTGTATAGTTGTTACCATTAGCTATACGTAGGTAGATTGCAATTACTTTAAGTCTGTATAATTTAGAGATTATGTCAAATAGAGTTGGTTTTAATAGTCGATTTCCTTTATCTTTTTTTTCTTCTATATTCATGATTCCACCTTATTCGCCATTATGTAGTACTAGGGACAAATTGTGCCGCTTGCTGAAGAACAAATTTAATAAAGTTGGAATCTGTTATGAATACTATCTGAATCATATTCAGTACCGCAGCCCATTAGGCTCGTTAAATGTTGGCGATGATTATCACCTTTGAATTAGAAAAACTTTTATTCGAATAAGCGAAATTTCATCTTGAAGTTTCCAACTCCTTTAATAGCCGAGGATCCCATTGTAGTAAATTCCTACCCTTGTTTAAATACCTTCTTTAAGAAACAAAACCGAGGGAGGTAAGTGAAGATATGTCTTGTTATAAAGTTGTCCCTGTATCGCTATTGTTCCATGAGGAGCTCCCGCTATAATTAGCTTGTTACTTAAGTCCCCAACTTCCCTGGTCCCTTCCTCGAGTTATCTCAGACTCCTCCTCAATTACATTGTTGTTCGGACGGCATTCACTTTCCGTGACGAACTTGGGAGTTTCTGTCGATAAATAGTCTTTAGTGGCATATTCAGTGGTATGTAGGAAATTGGTGTAATTATCACATTATAAAGAATATTGCCAATTAACATTCTTAACGCTAGATCCGTAGAGCTATTCATGTAAGCAGTCATTGCTAATGAGCTAATTTGGTTCTACGGTGCAAAACTATATGTATAAATATATTTAGCTTAACGGTGCAAAAATATATTTAGCTTAACGGTGCAAAACTATATGTATAAATATATTTAGATATTTAGCTTAACGGTGCAAAAATATATTTAGCTTAACGGTGCAAAACTATATGTATAAATATATTTAGCTTAACGGTGCAAAAATATATTTAGTTTAACGGTGCAAAAATATATTTAGCTTAACGGTGCAAAAATATATTTATAAATATATTTAGCTTAACGGTGCAAAAATGTATGTATAAATATATTTAGCTTAACAGTGCAAAATAAATATTCACAAATATATATAATAATTTATAAGCACTATCTTATATGGCCTGCAGCAGAAACAGCTACTACGGTGATGTAAAGGAGGAAAGGAGAGGGGTTTAAGTACGGTCTACTGTAACTAGAAAAAACTAAATTATTAAGGGAATAAAGCTCAGAATTGCTTGTTATTTTTCAATTTCGAAATCGCTTACCTCGCTTCTTCTGTCCTGATACCTAAATGTTAGAATGTAAAAAAAAAACTATTGTCCTTCCTTCTGTCTTGATATGAAATGTCCTATTAAATTATGGAAGGAGGAGCTACTCAAGGTTTTTGAAAATTAACGTATTGTGTAAAATAGTCAGATTAAAGATGGATGAGTTACCTGAAGAATTAAGAAGGCTATAAAACACGGAATTTATAGAGCCACATCCGATAAATATGATGCAGATGACCGCATTGCGGGAAATAAGATGGGTTTGTAACAAGGTTGTAGGCTTTGGAACGACCGTATCCTTAAAAAGTTAATAAACAATGATCCGATGGGTAAACGTCCGTGGGGTAGACCAAAACGTAGGTGGGAGGTCCGCTTCAATTCTGATCTCATAGATTTGAGTTGAAACGGGCGTCACTGGAACCGTATATAGGCTGCGATTTGTGGTATTGGCATCGAACCTTTGGGTTCTCTAAACTTTATTTTTATTTTATTAATTGAAGTTCTGAAAACGATCAGATGCTCAATTCGAGTTGAGTATTTGCGGCTTTAGTGCACTTACTCATCATCCACTGGCTCATTACCAATGACGCGGTGAGAGGGATGCGCTGGAATATCAAAAAGCCTAGTCAATCACACTTTTTTTTTAACTCAATCAAATATCTTGTTGAATGAAAAAAAATATTAGTAAATTTTAGAAACCTAGGATCCTAAATTCATTATTTACTGACATGGGATTACGCGTAATCTATTATAATAATGTATGTATTCACCAAAATCTAACTGAAATGAGAATTAAACAGTTAATTATAAGAAAAATTTAGACCGGAAATTTATATACGTATATATAAAGATACCTTTGGAATGGACAACTAAAACTGTCAAAGTGAGTTACGATACATATGATCCAAACAAGTTGTAATAGTATGTCGCTGTATATGGTCGAGTTGCTCTAACTGTTTACCTCATATTTCAATTCTTGGAATGTCTGCTATTTGTCGATTGCTATACAGTTCTAAACAAAGTTTTCTTTTATTGGTAGGTAGTAAGTTGATGTATAAAAATACACGAAAAATCATCATTAATTGAATGTATTTCGGATATGTGAACTTCAAAATGGGCCCTTATAAACATCTGTTCGTCAAATAGTTTCTGAAACATCGAACTTTTTTCTAGATGTGATTCAGTTTCAGTGTATGTTGCTATATGCAAGAATCATGTATAAATATTTATAAGTTTGGCTAAAGAAATTAAAAAACCTAGATTTTTCCATATTTTACCAGATAATGTAATAACTCACTAGTAATCAACTTGTTTGGAGAAAAAAATGTTGTTCGAAACACTGTATCTACGAAAATATCAATATTTGTTGACAATATATCAGTTCATCTTGTTAAACGTATCATAAATTAGTTTATAATGACTTTAACAAAAATTTTTTTGTGTGCAATAAATATTTTTTGTTTTATCAAGTACTGAATGGAAAACGGACGAAAATTATAGATTTTTGCTTGAAAAAATACAATTCCGATTGTGTCTATGGATATTTTTTCTGTCGTTTTGTATGGATAAAAATCTAAAAGAAAATTAAACAATTTACGTGTGGAAAAAATATGTTATTTTCCAAACAATTGTTTTGATATATTTTATTTATAAAGAAAAAAAGAACAAACATTTGGTGGGTATACTTTCATTTTAATTATTATAATTTATATAGTTATTATTATAAGTTTAGGAATTATAGCTGTAAACCTAAAAATATATGGAGGCTATTTTGAAAAAAATAGATATTAGATATATAGATAGATAATAGATATATAGAGAATAAATGAGCTCTATTAGGCTTACTCCCCCCACGCAATGACCACAATAACCCCTTTAAATAAAAAAAAAACTTTGAAAGGAATAAGTTTACAAATACTTTTGGATTGACTTTCATCTTTCTTGACTATTAAGAAAAATTGATTGTTTCAATCTTCCCCAAACTGCTTGGTATCTCGAAATATGCTTTATTGCGATGAATCTTGCCATGGAAATCTAAAATTGTTGTTAAATGAATCTTACCATACAGCGCTCCAGAGGTTCGCTTAAGAGATGATGTCGATGAACTCTCTTGCTGGAACTAAAGTTTGTTGACTGAGGTTGGCCAAGCCATAGTAACGTTCTTGTTGTTTTTCTTTTAGCATTTGTGTTTTCATTGTACTGACTTTTCCTATCAGTTCGTAGCATGTTTTCATTAGATAACAAAATCCAAGGTCCTAGGACGTTGCTACGACTTGTTGGGATGGGAAAGGGTTGCAAAATTTTAAATTATCCAACAGCCTAGATTTTACTAAAACATTAAAATACTTAGTTTTATTAGGAAATATTTTACTCTTTTCATTATTTAATTTGAATTTATCTTCTAACTTTTGTGAATATCTGCACCTGATACAATAATTTCCTTTTATTTAATTACATTAAATGCATAAAATCTCTATTTCTTAGTTCAAAGGTTTTACTATTGGTTTTAAGTTTTAGCAACTAGGGTTGGGGAATTTTGTAAATTTCAAATTTTACAACTTTTTGAGACAAGGTATGGCACACCTCTCGCAATACGATTATGTGTGTTTATGTGTATGTTTCAAAATAATACCGAGATTAAGATACACTTTTTGTTTTTGTTTTTTAAAAGAGAATGAAAATATGATATACAGAAATTTAAAAAATACATTATCACAAAATTTAAAGAATAAAATAAAAAAAATCTAACAAATATAATGTGTATAAATAAAAAAATAACTAATATAAAAAATGATTAAATAATAATTTATTCTGTTTATACACTTATCTTCTACTCCGGAAAAGTTCAATTTGTATCATATAAATATTTAGTGATTTTCTTTTTTTTTTCTATACAGGAGAATACAGGCGATAATTGAATTTGATACCTTGTAAATATAGGTGGGAATATGTATTTATTTAATTTTATTATTAAATTTAATTTCCTTTATAATATAATATAAATTATTATGTAAATATTTAGTGATCTCTTTTTCTCCTTCCTAAAACTTCTACTAATTAAAAAAATAATGCAACAATAATATTATAATAAAATCTATCAAGGGATATTATCATGATAGTGTAATTTATATAAATTTTTAACTAATATTTAAATTATAATTGTTAAATACGTTTTATTATTATGTAATTGTTGAATTGTTTTTCAAATTTGTAAAAGTACACTGAAGACGGAGGTGGACTCAGAAACATCGGTGTAACTGTAAATATTTAAAGAATAATGAAAAACTTTAGAAAGGAGAAAAAAAGAAAATCACTATTTATTTAGTAATTTATATCCGATTATAAAGAAAATTAAATTTAATAAACAAAAACATAAATACACATTCCTACCTATATTGAAAGGTATTAAATTTAATTATCACCCGTATTTAAATATTATATTAAAATGTTAAATGGATAGTTATCAGAATAAGTCAGCTTCTCAATTTACAATTTTACGAAAATATAGCAACGAATAAATTATTGTTATTGTTTAAAGAATATTTAAAAGGATTTACGTATTATCCTAGTATGTCCCTAGATTATAGGTTTATCAATCTTATCAATTCCCTTATATAAGAATATTAATGAATGACCTTATATCATCTAACGACGTTTCTACTCGAAATTTGTTAAAACTACTTTTTTTTCATGTGGCCAAGGTATCCTCGATTTTTCTTCAACGATTTTTTCTTCCAGAGCGAATCAAGGTAGGTTCGTCCTCCGAACTTTGTGTTGGCGATCTGAATGGAGTTGGCCGAGAGCTCCCAGGGCCGCTTACCTAACAGCCGGGCTATTTACCATTTCCCTGTCCCTATTGTCTTCCGGCGGTCATTAAAGCATCTCCTGCGCACAACGACTTCATTTGTATTTAGAGGCTTGTTCGATGGGAGCGTCGGTGCCGTATTGTTTGCTCTGCCTTTCCCTCCAGTTGAGGAAAAGTTACTCAAGGACTAGTTCCTGAATAGTTGGGAAGTATGATTATAATAGGTTATAAAATTTGTTTTATTGAAGCTGAGAGAAATGATCTAAGTCTCAAAATCTTTAATACTCTAATATTGATTTTTGTTCATAAAATGCACATTAATGATAATTATAAAAAATAAATACAAAAACAAAAAAGAAAAAAACTTAAAGTGAAATTATCATGTGAAAAATCTTTGCAACTCTTTTCAAATATTCTGGTTAATATAATGATTTGTCTAAATAATTCTAATTTAGCCTTATTGTCTTTGGATTTAATTAATTAAAAAAATTAACCCATGTTTAATGCCTTGGGAGTTTATGGATGTGTGAAGCCTAAACATGTTCGGTGGTCATTTCGAAAAATCTGTCATATTTGACGTACGAAACCAGAGCCTGGCAAACTCTTCACCATCAACTTTCACTAGACTAATACGTTTCAGTTCTGAGTCAAAAAAAAAAAAAAAAAAACATCTTTCAATGATCGAAAATATGGAAAAGTCCTTACGATTCTCATGAATAGAAAAAATCTCTAAGAAAAATCAGGAAAAATAATAATGCTGAAAAGTAAATTATATTTTTCTATAAATCACAAGTTCTAACTAGGAAAATAGTTCAGTAACTATAAAAAATGAAATTGATTGGGAAATAAAAGCGAGTTTAGAGGAGGAAAATATTTGATATTTTTCAATTTCGAAATTGCTTAGTTTCGGAGCACCTTGTGTCCCAAAACTTAAAAGTTAGAATTTATAAAACTATTATCCTTCCCACTGTTATGGCTACCAAACGTGGGCTCTTACACTAAGGGACAGCACCTTAAAGTTTTAGAAAATAATGTATTACGTAAAAAATTGTGAGCAAAACATTATGAATTAGCGGGTGACTTTAGAGGGGTAAACAATCCTGAATTGAGAGGACTGCACCCAGTACATATAATTCAGGTTATAGCATTTCAGCGTATAGGATGTGCGTGTAAAGTTGTGGAATTAGTAACGAGCGGATTTCTAAGATGTTAATAAACACTGAACTGAAGGATAAACGTTCAAAGGGTAAATTGAAATGTAGATGGGAGGTCTGCTTTAACTCTGATCTCTTAGAGTAGTGTTGTAATGTTGAAACGGGCGTCACTGGAACCGTGTGTAGGCACGGTTTGAGACATAATTGAGTCCTCTATAATACAAAAAATATCGTCTAAATCGGACCTGTATTATCAAAGATACATTGAATTGTGAATCCTTATTTTCAACAGTATTTTTAAAAGTATTTAGCACAGGTTCGCCGAGCCTAAAATCAGTTAGGCAGCTTTCTTAATGGTCAATAAACCATATCTAACCGTATCTATAGTTATTTTCGTATCAGTTCCAAGAGTATGAAAATAACTTTTTACTCTTCTTTTTCTTCTGTAACATTATGAGATCTTATCGGATTATTAATTAGATACATTTCAAGATAGGTATTACTGTAATTATTATTATTATTTTATATAAGATATCTTGAAATCGATTAGTCAAGGGTTGGGTTTGCGAAATGTAGGCTTATTGATATCATTTAAACTTTTTTTGCCGATAGTTCAACACTAATTTTTAATATTATTACCTATAATTGAAATATCTAGACCGGTATTAGTATTTAAAAAAAAGTAACTAAAATCGTTTTTGGTAATGTCATAGTTCGTTATTAGAAATTATTGATACTAATCGGTACTTGAGTAGTATCCTAATATATAACTTGTTTTAATTGTTGATATTCTAAAATCTAATAAAGTTCTTGAATGGCTATTCTAGTAAGACGTGGTACTACATAACTATTCGAGATGTTTCATCTTTAAATTGACCAGGAAAAAATTAGCATACCTTCTACTTGCCCGGAATTGATGATCTTCAAAAAACTTTTTCAAGGAAAAATTAAAAAAAAATTTTTTTTATGAATATTAGGCAATGTTACGAAATACTATAATTGCTACAATTATTTTATGATTTTACTAATCGCTCAATAACATGTAAATTTTTTTTGTACAGAATACTTATTACTATTACTTATTCAATGAAGAGTTTCTATGAACACCGAAGTCGACAGCTGTTATGAAATACACATTCTTTATAGCATGGGTGTTCTGGCAAGGTCGACATTGTCGGAATGTCGAGATTAGTCATGTTTTAAATAGGCGTGATTAGGTATTTATTTGTTTTCCCTGCGAAATGTATTTTTAACCACAAAATGACCATTATACTGTACTATAAAAATAAAGAATATAAAAAAATAATTAAAAATCCACTATGAAGTCAGTTTTATTGATTAATTCCATTTTGTCCCAATTAAAAAAACAAAATTGGAAAAACGATTGCCGTGAACGATAACTGCACAAAAATTACTATATTTAATGGCGAAAATTATAGGAATAATCCCTATTTTAAAAGTTATTAACCTCCTAAAATACAAGTAATCTTAAAAAATAATGTGAATTAACATTTTCTTACTTGGATTTTATGATTTATTGATATACCTTCTTTATTTTTTTTATGCTCTTCTTTTTATTAATAAACTGGTATAGTACACATATATCTGGAAATCAAAATGATGGTTTGATTGCCAGATAAGCATTTTATGGTAGATCGTGGACGAGTGGAGAGGAAGTAATCTTTTTTTTTTTTCTTACCTCCTAATTGAATTTCTTAAACAGATTATATATATATATAGAGAGAGAGAGAGAGAATGTGAAAATAAGGGGTTGGCCTGGGTCCACTGAAGGCGGGGGTTACAATATTGGCCCAGGAGCCGCTGGCCGGGGGGTACCAAGAACGGGGAGGGGCCACTCCACTGGAGGAAAATAGGTGAGAGGGGTTAAGATGACTTCAGGAATTAATTGTTTTCTAAAGCTAAGCTAATAAAGTTGCTTCCACAGTTATGGTGTGAGTCAAAATCTAACCATATTTCCACCATGTACGCGATAAGAAACTCGAGGCTACTACCATACACACACTACTCTGTGCTTAGCATTTGTTACTGAAAGGTAAAAAAAAAAAAAAAACAACCAACATGCACGTCAATTTTTATTTATATTTAATTATTGATTAGTATAATTGTTTTTATCTTAAATGGACTGGAGCGTAAATCGAATACTACTTATAATGGACTCATGTACTAAACGACAGAGTAAATAACCCATCCAATGCACTTACCTGTCATCGGAGAGCTGACACAGTTATGGACTCTTAAACATATACATAAAGAAAAATTCCACTAGTAAAACTGAATTGTACTAAAATCCTATAAATATCTTTTTTGAGTAACTAAAAACTGATTTATTTTTTATGGTAATTACTTATTCTACTGATCAAAGTCACAAGGTTGTTTACAAAAATTCTTTTAATGTTCAGTTTATCTATTTTCACTTTAATTAGTTCTCACAGCGTACAAAGACCACTGAATAGGTAATCAAGAAAATCATTAGTTTCCATTCTTCCTTCGCAATGTGCTTTGGTTATGATGCTAATCCCTATAATCTGCCTGTTTTTCATTCTTTGCAATTTGTTTCAGTTATTTAATTTTTGTCATATTTAAAAAAAAGAATGAAATAAATTAATTTAAGATCAATTAATTTATTTTAAATATAAAAAATATATTTAATTCATTACTATTATTCTTCGATTTTTTTTCATAATTGAAAAATTAATTAAAATTAAATTCACCTAATTGTGTGATGTGAGGAAAGCGGGATTAAAATACACTAAAACTGTTAAAACATGCATTAGTATAAATCGCTGGAAAAAATAACAGCTAGATAACATCGATTTTAGCAGTCATCTAATTGTTGATAAAATAAATTATTGGTTTAATCAAACATAAAAATAATATTCGGAATGGCTCAACAAAAAAATTGCTATACCGACTTGAAAACACGAAATGAAAAATGAACAGAAAAAAATTAAATGTTAAAAATTTTTAATAATTGTGTGAGTCACATAATTAAATAATAATAATAATTATCCACTCCCTGCAAAACATTTGAAATAGTGGTTAGAATTAAGATTCTATGTTGTACATTATGATGGTGTTAAGAACCTCTTGGGTTTGAAGTTCCATATTTCATATTCAGCTATCCTATTTCGTTCATTGACTATTTTTTAATCCAGATAGTAGCCATTAAAATATTTCAGAAATCTTGTCTAAAACAGTTGATTACAAAATAGAAGTTTTTTTGGGAGGAGGGTGGGTATATATTTATATACACTTAGAAACATATCGATTAACGTTAATTATACTATTCTAATATGAACCATAAAAAAAAAAATTCTATGTTTAAAAGATGTAGGTTTTTTTGCACGTTTAAAGTAAAAGCTCCATTGTGGTGTTAAAAATGTTTAAAGGTTAGGTTAAGTGACTGCATTCTGGGGTAAAACCAGAGTATGCAGTAATTGATAATAAAGTATTCTGGTTCTGATATTTATTTAATGGACTGTATAATGTGACAATAAATATTTTAACACTGTTGCAATTTACATTGGTTATTGATCTATAAACTATTATATACATTAAACTATCAAACTTATTAAACTATGATATACATCCATTACATTTCTTCTTGCTGTGTTCGTTGTGAGATGATTGGTAGATTTGGTAATGTTTCTAATTTCGCTTGCATTTTCTTCCCTCCTACTCCCGGAGGCCAGAAGATCACTGAACTATTCTACTCCATTTGCCTGATAAAGGAATTAAGAGTAGAAAAATAAAGTTAACTTTTGAAAGTAAAGATGGCGGATAGTCAAATTGCTTCGCTCATTTTCACAGATAATGACCATTGGTCTCCTCGGCGAACTGAGAGCAGCACCTTAGGTTGCAGTGCGTTTATAATTACCTTATAATTAAATTGAATTCGTTCAGGGGAGGGGAGTTCCGTGATCAGGCTAGTTTACCTAGTTATTTAAGTTTTTTTAAAGTTGGTATTTTAAGAATGATGGTGGGGAGCCATGTCGATATACCCTCCTCAACTCGAGATATAAAATAAAGCAGTTTAAGGGAGTTTTAATTATTTCTTCTCAGCTTTCAGCATGCAATGGATGAAAGTGTTGAAAATGTGTTGTTTTTCTTTTCTATGTTTCATCACCAAAAATATTTTGATTAGATTCGGTAAGGGCACATTGTCTTTTCCCTTCCTAAGATGAAACTGGACTAATCAAGTGCACCTGTTTGTATGATGATCCCTTATTGCTATTCGATTATACTTGAAAGGAACACCACTCAATTTCTATCATGCTTTCTATTGAAAAGTTGGCTTTTTAATTCCCAACTTATAGATTGGCCATTAAAGGGTTTTTAATACGGTCGGTTTTATATGGGTCTATAGTTTTACGTTCGGGAAAATTAAGTGACTGTTCAAGGTGCGTTTTTTCTCGTGCACCGCTAAACACCCTGACAGATCCACTTAGCCAGATAAGAAACCACCATGGGAATGGAGGCCTTTAACCAGCGTCTCCTTTTCAGAGGAAATTTTCAATTATGGGTTTTTATGCCGGACCTCCCCCACTAGCATTTCTTTTTTCTCCCTCCCTTTTCTTTTCTTTCCTTTGCCTCCTTTGCTTTATCGACCTCCTCACCCTCTCCGCCGTTAAAACCCTTCCACCCTCTTCCGTCCTGGAAAGATTAAGTTATCTACATAATGTTTTTCTTAATTTGTCCTAAAGGATCTCCTCCTCTCTTTCCCTAGTTTTCCTATCTTTTGAAGGACCCATCTTTCCGAGAGATTTCCAAAATGAGTTTAACCCTTTGGGAGTGCTTTCCTCTCAATGTTTAAGAGATATATAATTTCATCTTATTCAAAAACATGAGGCTTTTACCATTTTTATTTAATGTGTCTCTTCTTAAAACCATTTTAATTTTGTTTTTATTGAAATTAAATTAATTCAAATAATATTCGGTAATAATTTTACCTGCGTAGTATGAAATATTTATTATTAATTGTTTTCTTATTGAATACGATGTGAATACGAAGCCTTAGAATGGACTACAGATCTACATTGCTATTGAATTTTTATAGATTATTGAGGAAACTACTAATTTTAGCTAACTGGACCAATTTTCCAATTGTGCCTTTCAGTTAACATATTGTATTGGTCCAATTTGAACAGTTTTCAAAAAATTACATTTATATTATTTGTCTTAATCTGTCTTTTTTGTCTTGAAAATTAAAAAAAATTCTTTGCAAAAGTTAGGAAGAAAGATAAAAATTACCAGCTTACTAAAATTTACATCTCTCTCTTATTTTATGTTGAATTGTTATTGAGACCCTGTCAGCTTAAAGAGCTTAAATATAGGTTAAGTGAGATTATAAACCAATTGTATAGTAATCGGTAAAGTCTTCTGCGACTGTCAGAGTAAAAGAACGTTTTTGTGTTACAGCTTACTACACTTTGTTTATGCGGTTTTTTTTTATCCTTCATTACCTACTACGACTTTGTTATATATTATTTTTATAAAATCTCTTCCTTTTCAACGGTTTATAATACGTATGAAATACGACTAAATGTATTTTCAACTCGAATAAAATATTTTTCTTCTTACTTATCTGAAATTAAAGCAACACTAATCGTTTTTTTTTCTCGAAAATCCTGAAAGGTATAATCTACATTGATTATATAATTTTGCCCTTCTGATTGGTCAATATTAAGGAAAATATTTCTGTAATATCTTATGTAATTTTAGCTAGGCTGTTCACAGACACACACTATTTTGTGAGACTTGGTTATTTAGACTCAGTGGAACTCAAAATTGTGTATTTCTGTAAATACAAAACTCAAGTCTTTCATATATAGACAATGTGAAAGTATTTCATAAAGTTTTAAAATTGCTCATCGGTCTCCTAGGTTGTTACAATTATTGATGCTGACAATTACCCAGTGAAAGTCGATGACGTACACAGTAGTGCTAACTGTATATAGAAACTAACTTTACGAAAAAAAACAGTTAAGGATCCCTTTTAGAAAAATAGATAGAAATGTTAGAATTTTCTTAAACGAGAGAACTTTAATTGTATTTTTCATACTGTTAGTTTTCCATAATGAGGTGTTGATAGTTGACTGTAGATTAATGTGTGGAGATGGTCGGGGGGTGCGGACAGCAAATAAACAAAAAAAAAGTCAGCACGAATAAATGAATAAATATTTTTTTGTTCATTTGTTGATCGCACCCCCCTCCCCCGGACCATCTTCTTCGTTAGTTTGCATGAACTTCACTCTACTGTGAAATAAGCCAATGATATAATACATTCTGATCCAACATGGCGGACAGTGTATGGTGAATTTGTTATTAATGAATCACACATACTTTCAGTATTCATTTGGAACATATTATGTATATGTTTATGTGTGTATGTATCAAGCATGTAGCATTTAATTTCTGTAATATGATTTCTCACTGTTTTGTTTTTGTTGTTTTTTTCAGATGTGTCCAGTAGATTCTACTGTTGAGAAGTCGCCGGTTACTCCAATAAGGTATTATACTTGACTTAAAAACACATTAAGAAATCATATAATAAGAAAATGTACAGTCGTTGAAACTATTTATATAAATCTAGAGTAGTTTCCAAGTTATAATTTTCAGTTTCATAACATTCTCATATATATTTTTCATAAATATAAACAATATAAAGTCGTTAACTCAGGTGTATTAATTTATTGATTAAACATATCGAGAACGAGAACCTTATACTCTTGATGTAAAAGTTCTAGTTTGATGTAAAATTATTCCTTAATTAAGAACATAAATACTCATCAGAATGATCAGTCAGAACTTTTATACAGAGAATTAAATAAATAATATATTGAATGTATTGTAAAGATTCTGAGAACCTTATTCCAATTGATTCCTCAAATGTTATTAAATATTTTTTATGTTTAATTATATTATTATCTCGGAAAATTTAAATAGAAAATGACAAAGTGAAGAATAGCCCTTCTGTGCTTTGAGAAGATGAATGAACCCAATGCTGATTAGGAATCTAGTGAACTTTCGTCCATTTTTTAAATTTTATTTTCAGTCGACTTTATTATTTTTTCGCCAATAATTCTTCGACCAATACTTTCTCCTGCAAAAACACGCGGTAAATTTTACTCTTATTTGTTGGCTGCCTATCTGCCTATGAATTTCAATACATGTTTTTTTTGTTCGGAATTATACATGTTTATCTTGAAATTTCAGGAAGTACGGTGTGTCGGACATCGTTGGCCCTATGACAAAGACAGACTGCTGGACCCAGACTGACCCGTTGCCTCCCCCACGGCGAAGGAAGAAGAACGATAAGAGAAGAAGATCGAGGTCCGTAGAGTTCCTACCCTATCTGATGAAGGATTCAGAATTGAGTTCCTGTTCCCTGGAAAATATATCTGGTCAAGAGGATGCAGTTGATTTCCAGGTTAAATAGTTTAAATTAAATAGAAACTTTATATATTTTAGTTTTAAACATAGTGAGTATTAAAAGTTAATGTTATACCGTGCAACATAATTGACTGAAGGTTTGTTGATGATCTACGCAAAATCGATTAGTCAGTCAATTATGTTGCACAATGTAACATTGAATTAAATAATTTTGATCGTAACAATTCCTAGTATTAATCATAGTTTGGTTGAATGGTCCAAATACTGGTTGTAGTCGTATTAATTAACGAATCTAGCGTTAATGACTTACATAAGCGTTTTGCTCTTTGAGGTGGTTAGAAACGCTAAAACATGCTCAAATGTTTTTAACTAGCTTTTAGGATTCCCAAATATGTTGTTATTTTATCTTTAGAAGCATCAATGAGAAGGAAGAATAGTTTAGCCACCTTAAAACATTAAAACAACTAAATGAAATCTTGTATAGCTTAACTTCTTCTTGTAAGAATGAATCATACCGTTATGATCTTACTTCAAACTTACTTGTTGTATTTTATGTACAGTTTTAAATGTCAATAAATAGATAAAAAAAAGTATTTGAAGAAAATGCAACTTTAAAGAAAAAATTGCTTGGATTTTTTTGTTATGATTTATTTTTTCACTATACTTAAAATCACATAGAAAATGAATGAATTTTTTCAGTAATAAAGTTTTTATTGTAAACAGTAATATACTTATTGCAAACTAAATCTCTATTTTACTTGAACTTTATCTAATCATAGTTACACCACACGACCTTGAGGATGATTTAGTAGGACACTTTCTTCACGGTCGCGTGGCATGCTCCGTCAGCCTATTGACAAATTTATTAATACACCAATTGACATTATTTTCTCCATCATTATTCACCGTGTTAATTGTAAATCTTGTTAGCATAGCCGAAAGCGTGACCCTTGATTAGAAAATGACCACAGTTTCACTTAAAAAACTTAGTAAAGAAGATGAGTACCATTTTATTCAAGGCTTGTAGTGTTTTGGAGTGAAAGTTATTTTAAAATATTCTCCCAGCAAACACAGTCTGCCAATAGAATCTAAATAGATCACGGAATTCGTTTAGTAATTAAATTTTTAGTTTCGCCAGGTCTGTATTTATTTCTATTAGTTGGTATTTGATGCTTATGGGCCAAAGAGATTATTTTATATGAATTTTTAAAAAAGGTTATATGAAAGATAATATTTTGAAAAATGCTCAAGCCAATAAACAGGTGAATTACATAGGTATAGTATCAGAAATTTGATTTGATGATTTTGGCTGATCTTTATGTTTTTTTTTGTGTGTGGTAAAACCGACAATGAACTAGATTTGGTTCCAACACGTAAGTTTTTGCAAATTCATGATACGTAATTCCAGTTTTGTTGAACAAAAATCTTTTTATTTTTTTATTTTATTTATTTATTGATATTTACAACTGTATAAAAAAAATACAACCTGTAAATTTGATCATAATGACATAATGATATGATACAGGATGTAGAGAAACTACCCAGTAGTAGAACTCTAAAAACAGTTTACAATATAAGGTCACGAGGCCATCTTCTTTTCAGACGCCTCAGGAACAAAAATCTAAAAAATCTTTTATAGGGCATAAGATACTCAGCTTATCAAGTTCAAATTTTATGATTTCAAAATAACTTTAAAATATACCAAATGGGAAGAATCGGACTCTTCATGGTCACCAGAGATATCTACAATACAACCCCAACCTCATTGGGTTGCCTTGTACACAGCATACATATGACTAGTGAAACACACTTTTTTATAATCTTATACAAATAAATAGCCACAGCATATTTTTTTTAATTATCGGCTTATAAAAATGTATCCACTATGTACTAAAATTACAAATGATTTATTTTTTCCTTTTTATTATTTATCATTTCTTTCCTAACACAATTTAATTTTCTTTTCCAAGCTTTTAATCGTTCTTTAAATATGTTTAATTTTTCCATTAGTTCAATTCAATAAAATTTTCTCTCATTTTTTTTCATCACTCATAAAAATAATTTTAAGTTAAAAGAATATATAACCATTTTAAATATAGCAAAAATAAATATGTAGAGAAAACCCAACATGATCGTCCCAATTTACAATATATTAATAAAAAACACATTCTAACCATGCATATAAAAATTAAAATACAATAAGTAAATATATTAAGCTAAAACTTCAAAGTTATAAATGAATATATTAAGGTAAAAGTTAAAAGTAATAAATATAAAATTGCATAGATAAATAAAATAATGTAGGTACAAAATGTGTAATATATGCATCTATATTTGTAAATACGACTACGTTGATAATGTAGTATTGAAAAAGGCCTCATAATAAATGCGGATAACAAAATTCATGTTTAGCAGTAGAAATGGGAGAAATTTCAGTGATAGATATAGGAGGATATAAATTTGCACAAGGTTTAAGTATTTAGGGCCTATGGTAAAACGAAAAATCGAAAGTAATGAGGAGATAAAAACTATGTTTAAGGCGAAAAATGCTTGTTATTTTTCAATTTCGAAATTGGTTTGCTCACGGCTTTTATCTAAAAATTTGAAAGTCAGAATTTACAAAACTTTTATCCTTCTCACTGTTTATTACCTAAATAAATAGTTTAGTGTCGAATGAATAATTTCTTACTGTTTTAGTACCTGTTTTGACCTCCACTTGGACCATTTTATCTTTAAATTCTATACAACCAATAATATTCCAATACAATATATCACAGTTGACCTAACTGACTCATTTGACCTAAGTTGGTCTTGTATCCCGATTTTGCATTTTTATTTTCTTATAATGATGAAAAATATAGTTATTGATGATTTTCAGAAGACTCGTGGTACTGATACTGTGCGAAAAAGAATCATTTAAACTATTCTTGTAAATAATACTTTATAGGTTTTTTTGAATGTTCTTCATTAGTTATTTTATA